>NW_015170973.1:141466-178744 GCF_001447785.1 Gekko japonicus | reverse complement strand
CGGGCTCCCCGAGCAAACCAAGGGAAGGGAAGGTGGCGGAGCAGCTGGAGACATTGAGCCTCAGCTCCACAAGTAATGAGCACTTGAGCCCCGCCCCAGCAGCCCTCAGGCTGGAGCCCTCAGCCCTCAGGCTGGAGCCCTCAGGCAGCCCCAGCACCTGGAGCAGTCTTGGGAGGCGGATTGGCAAAAAGCAGATTGGCAAAAAGCAAAACCAAAAGCGCAGGAACTCGAGAGAACTCCAGGAATAGAGCCGGTTCCTCTTCCACAGCCCAAAATGCGACCCACAAACCCTGAGCTTGCTTTTTCTCATTTGCGAGTCTGGCCTCCGCACTCCTTTAACGAGGCAGCCCTGAAGCTTGGGGCGGCGGGAGTTTCTTTGCATATATTTCATTGTATCTAAAGAAGAGTGTTTGTGCACAAAAAAGCTCATCTGTTGATCTTAAAGGTGCCACTGGACTCAAGCCAGGATTTAGTTTGCTGAAAAGTATTTGTTGTACATAGTGTTTCAGATTTTGTTGCAAAGTTTGTTGCAGCCTAGTGTGCTAAAAAACTGGGGCCGGCCCTGAGAGGAGGCCAGGGGGTGGGGACATGTAGCAAGCCCCTACAGATTTTACCCCTGAGCACTCTGTAACGCTAATTCAGATTCATCCCAGCTGCATGTATGCAGGACCAGCCCTAGATCCAGTGGTGCCCCAGGCAAGTCCTTCCCCTTCCAATAGTTCCAACTTTTGAACACCTTTTTAAAAATTGTGTGTGTGTTACCCTCACAACAACCCTGTGGGGTAGGTTAGGTAGAGAAGGGGAGATTTGGCCCGGGGTCACTCAGCCAGCAGAGTGAGAATACAAACCTGGGTCTCCCCACATCAATCTGCAACTCTGACCACTGTGCAGTGCTGCCTCTACTGATCTGTAATGTTCCAGAGGTGTTGTAATGTAATACTCAGTTTCTCAAATGAGTGTATGCCTGTCTGTTGGTCCACTTAGGAGTCTTGATCCTGGTTGTGTGGTGGGCTAGTTGTGGCAAATGGTAGGGAAGCTCAGTATTTCTGTATACAGTTGTAGGGGCTTTATTGCAGTGTGGTATGGCCTGATATTATGTTCTTATTCCAGTATGGGGTGTGTGTGGGGCAATGGAAGCTGAGTGATAGGGTCTCTCCAAGTGATTGCCAGAAGTGAGATGCGTCCTGGTCTTGTGTCTTACAGATAATCTTACAAATAGTCCTTTGCATTTATATCATGCTTTCAACTTTAAAAGGATCATAATGCTGATTGTGTGAACTTAGGCAAATCACAAGAGGTAGAGCAGGAAGGGTTGCATCAGTGCTTAGTTCTTGTGGCCCTTTCTTACACGTCCAGGGAAATGCTGATCACCACTTTGGGGCCAGGAAGCAATTTTTCTCCAGGCGAGTTTGGCCCCAGTGATCCTGGAGGTTTTTTTAAATCATATTCTGGGCATGGAAAGGGGTCACTGGGGTGTATGGGGGGTATTGGTGAATTTCCTGCATTTTGCAGGGGGTTGGACTAGATGACCCTGGAGGTCCCTTCCCACTCTATGAGTCTATGATTCTATAATTCACCCAAGCTGGCTGTGGACACACCAGCACCTCAGGCAGAAGCGCCTGAGATCCTCCCCCTCTCCCTTTCCTTTGCCCAACTTGGAGGTGAAGGGAAGGGAGAGGGGGGGGAAATGGATCCCAGGTGCTTTTGCCTGTCAGAGGGGCTGGTGCACAATTCCGGAGATGTCAGGGGGTGTGGCATATGCTAATAAGTTATGCTAATGAGCTCCTGCAGCTCTTTTTCTACAAAATGCCTGTACATACACAAGTGAATGAGAGTTAGAAACTGCAGTATGTAATAAAGGGATGGCTCTGCCAAAGCCTCACCTGCTGGTCACACAAGGTAACAACCACAAAATATCCCGTGAAATAACTATGTTCAAGGTCTGCTACTACTCAAGGTTTTTACAAAGGCGTATGTTTAACACAATGCATAAATCAAAAACAATACATGAAATAAACGTCCCAGTTAGCTTATGACATTTAACACTAAGGCTTTGAAAAATACACAAAAAGCCTTCCCAGTCAGACCAATGAATAGGCTATACACAGTCCATAGATACACTGTGGTCTTCTTATTTTTTCTCAGTTGCCAACTTTCAGGTCTGCAAGGAGGCTGTAACAGGCTGGCTGACTTCTCTTGTCAGCCACGAGAGTTTTGACTATGTTTCTTCTTCAGAGCCAAATTCTTATGGAACCGTACTGTTTAAACATTCTTCTTTCTCCCAAATGGGCGAAGTCAGCAAGCCTGTTACAGCCTCCTTACAGACCTGGACATAGTTATTTCCTGGGATATTTTGTGGTTGTTTCACTGAGTGCAGTATCTCCGTGGTCCCGCTGTATTTATGGTCACACAAGGTAAGCAGGAGTTAAAGAGTCCTTTGCCTCCATCTCTGTTTTTGCAGAAGCGAGCCAGTGGCTCACATCTGAAGCACTGGTAACTGAAACCTCTCATGTGAAGACAGCCTCTTTCTTGGCTCTGGTGAGAGAAATAAGCCTTTTTTTTCAAAATAAGGGGGAGGTCCTTGGATCAAGATCAAATAACTAAGCTTTGGGCTAATTACTGATCCCTCCATTATGCTATACTGGTGCTGCATTTTCCCTGTTAGCAGTGAAGGCAACAATACTAACCAACTCAGGCTGCAATCCTAAAAACACTTTCCAGGGAGGTTGAATAGAATGGGACTTACTTCTGAGTAGACTGGTTTAGGATTGCGCATTCAAAAACCTTCTGGTTGAAAGATATAAATATTATTTATAAATAAATAAATAAATGCTCTTTATTTCCTTTTCTGTTTCTGACCCAGAACAGGTATTTTTCACAAAGCCCTGCACCGAGATGAATTTTGACTGTTTTATGTAAATTACAATAATTAATTCTGTCTATAGTATTTCGACATTTTTACTAAAGCTTTTTTAATTCAGTTTTTAATGAACCCCCTCCAGAGGGCTTTATGCAGGTTTAAAATAATTCTATCTAAAAAAATTAAATAGCCATTTAGAATATTACAGTAATGTATAGAAGTCAGCCATTAGAAGCCTTCCCAAACAACGGTTTAAAGCACTTCTGGAAAGTGTTAAGGCTCGAACTCTGGTGAGACTGTAGAGGAAGGGAATTCCAAAGCTGTAGAACAGTCACCAAGTGCACTAGCGTACTTTTGTGGTACAGACTTGGTACAATCCACTAGGATGTTCTCCTGAGCAGATCACTTCAGAAGGGGCAGAAGACACACAAAAGTTCTTTTATACCGCTCTGCTTCATTCCTACTGGGCTCATGCAGGAGGTGTTTTCTGGTAGATTCTGCCATTGGAGCATGAATTTGGGAGTATTTTGCAGTATCCTTCAAAACTACTGTGGCTCAGTTGAAACATAACATGAGACCATGATTTCATTAAACTTTGATTAGTGTGCCTAACTGAGTCGAGGCCACTCTGCTGGTTAATTAGGGTCCTTCAAACCAGGATCTGAAACCATAGTTTGAATAACTAAACCAAAGTTAGTCTTAACAGTGGTTACGTGCAGTGTATGAATGAAGATATGCTGACTTAACCCTGGCTGGTTTCTTAGCACTGCTTTTTCTCATACCTGAATATAGAAATGCCTGGCCAGAGCAAAGGTGGTGAAACCACCATTTATTAAGGCAAACAAGGATCTGGGTGGTCATCTGTAAGCCAAATCCTGTTTTCATAAGCTAACCATGGTTTTGGATCTGAACTGAGCCAATGAAAACTTCACTCTCAAATAGGGTTGCCAGTCTCCAGGTCCCAGTGGGGGTTCTCCCAGTTTTCGGGACTTCAGCCCACCACCGACCAGTTGGCTGACAGGGAAAAGCCTGCCCCCAAACAGCCATGTCCCTGTGTGACATCCCCAATGCAATGATGTCATCCGGAAGTAGTCATCATGTCGGGGACATTGCATGGGATGCTCTGGTTTGAGGGCAAACCTCTATGGTAAATTTGGCCTAAAACCATAGAGTTTTGCCCTCAAACCAGAGCATCGCTGTGCATCGCTGCCAACACAATGACATCACTTCCAGGTGACATCATTGCACTGGGGACGTCCTGGAATGCCCTCCAAATCCCCCTGCCGGCAAGGGGACCTGGCAGCTCTACTCTCAAAGTTAGAGATGGCCCAACTCATGAAAGGTTCTATAGGTACATGCTTATGTTATACCTAAACAGCATGGGAGCTGCTTCCCTGTGTCTTTTTACCATGTGACAACTGAACAGTACAGAATTCCACCACCACACAGAAAACATGAAAATATGTAATGGATACAGCAGTTTGCTGACTGGAATGCATCAGTTAGATTTTTCTGCTACTTTTCAAGAATCAAATAGCCAATTACACTCTCTGTTTTCAGGCATAATTTCAACAGGAAGCATTTTTTTGTTACTGTGTATCATGTGGTTATATTTGATGCATGGGTGCAAAAGTTGACTCTGCAATTTTCCTCTAGTTTTGATGGAGATGAGAACTTAACGTTGGTTTGAGAGCTGTTTGTGTAGCTCTGCCAAAAAAAGGTTGTTGATAGACGCAGTGTCAGTGCACAGAAGGGTTGCCAACCTCCCAGATTTACAGGTGGTCTCCAGACTACACAGATCAGTTCCCCTGGGGGAAATGGCTGCTTTGGAAAGTGGACTCTATAGCATTATACCCTGCGGAGGTTCCTCTCCTCCCCAGCCTCCACCCTTCCCAGACTTCAACATAAAATCTCCAGAGATTTCCCAATCCAGAGTTGGCAGCCCTTCTATTCTACTTGCATATCAGAATCCTGAACTGTTCAGCTTCCATTTTGAAAACGTTTTTAATTCTCAAATGGAAATCTAAATACAGTGGTGTTACATCTGCATAAGTATAGGAACTATGTTACAGCACACATCAGATGCAGGTAAATCTGAGTAGAGTTTTATTGGTAGTACAGAATATTGCCAAGTGGCCTGTGGGGGAAAATCCTGTCCGTTTACTAGAGGCTCTAAAGGATGTTATTTACCAGGCAATGATGTTTACCTCCACGCCATGAAAATGTTAAATAGCCCTTTTGTACACATGCCTTTCTTCAAGAGACAGGACATTTTCTTTCTCCAGGTCAGCTGGCAACCCTAAGTAGTATATAATGTCTCAGGAATCTTTGTGCAATGTTGACAACTGATCACTGGATTAATCTACACACCCTCATGTCCTGTGAGATGCTGAGCATCTGGGGTAATGAACTTGATTATATTTTTGCTAACATGGCCTTGGATAAATCTCTGTGTCTTTTTCAACTATAGTGGGTACTGAGTTGCTGTGCTGGCTTTATAAGGTCACAGGTGAGAATTCATCAAGGGATGTTAGGTGGGTAAAATATGCCTCCGTTGATGGCTAAAATATATCCACCATTTGCCTTATTGAAATGGTTAAACCAGACTTTGCGCAGAAGTGATCTTTAGGGTGCCTCATGCTCAGGTTGCCAAACAAATTAAAAACTTCCCAGTTGGTTAATCATTTGCCTTTAAACTGACAAATTAATTGAAACACATGTACATGTAGGGTTTAAGAATGGCAGAGTCTCATCTAGAAAACTGGGTTTGATTCCCCACTCCTCCACATGAAGCCAGATTGGTGACCTTGGGCCAATCACAGTCCTCTCAGAACTCTCTCAGCCCCACCTACCTCACAAAGTGCCTGTTGTGGGGAGAGGAAGGCAAGGTAATTGTAAGCTGCTTTGAGACTCCTTAGAGTGGAGAAAAGTGAGGTATAAAAAACTACTCTCCTTATTTCATTATTTATTTATTTAAGTAATCTTCTATCCCAACCTCTCCCACAAGCGGGCTCAGGGCGGCTCACAATATATAAAAATACAATAAAATAGGAATAAACATATACTCAAAGCCAAATTTAACACAATCAGAACAAGATGGCAACTAAGACAAAAACAACAACTCCAGAGCAGTCTTTTATTGTCTTTTGTAGTAAAATGCCAGAACCAGAAGAGTCTCAAAAAGGAACATGTGTCTTCACAGTCTTGCTGATACAAAACTAGCTGTTCAGCTAATTAGCAAAAGGTCTGATTCCTGAGTGATGGTTTCTGCCTTATTCAAGATGAATCTGGTGGTGCAACGCATCCTAAGGTCTGCTGTTATCCCTGTTTACAGCCCTATATACAACCCTTCTTTTTAGGAATTAGAACATTTTTTTCCCAATTCAATTGTAAACTTCTCACCAAGGTTATGTGTCAGTGGGTGTCAGTGAGCAGTGCTGCTCAGAGAAGGAGGCAAAGCAGGCTGGACAACCTAGTGAAGGTGATGACTGACTGACTCCATACCGGAATAGCTGCCTCATAATGATCTGGCCCCGTAGGGGGTTCATTGGCTTCAAGGAATGCATTGAGTCATCATTTCTTGCTCAAGAGGTCCTTGCAGTTCAGTTTTATACTGTAAGGTGTGTGTGTGTGTGATTGGATTATTTAGTTTCCAAGGCTTGTGATTTACTGCTGTTTAATGCAAGCATCTATGTTTCGTTTTTGTGTCTGATGTGCAGCAATGTCATTCTTCCTGCATCTGAAACCTTCTGCCTGTCCAGTAGCGAGAGTGCTCCCTTAAGTACTAAAAGCCCATAGTCCTCTGTTGTATTTCAGTCTGCAGTGCTGCAGTGCCGTTGCATCAGTGCACAGCTTCTAGAATTCCACTCCCCTTCCTCCTTCAGGGTGGAAAGCTCAAACTGGCAGCTCTCATGCAAGGAAATCACAGGGCATTCTACTTCGTCTTTCCCTTGCAAAGGTGTTGGTCTGCAATGGGGTGGGGCGTCTTTGTGTGTGTGTGTGTGTTGCACACATAGAAGAATTATATGCAGACAAACTCTGTGTGTGTTTTTTCTGACTCACGCTTATTATTCGGTCTGAGAGCACGTCATCCTTGGTTGGCGCCCTCTTTGTTGAGGACACTGTGCAATCCCTGATGAATGCAAACCAAACTTATTTCTGCCCTTCAGTTGAATCTGTGGTATTATTTTTTTCCTTTATACTTGTAAAAATATTTAAACAGTAACTCCCTTTTGTATTGTATATTTTTCTTACTTATATTGGAGGCCAACTGTATTTAGGGATGGATTTTTGCAATATATTCAGTTTGCTGGGGGGAAAACCGAGTTTTGGCCTTGTCCTATATAGAGCCTTATTGGAGTCAAAAGTAGGGGTTGCCAACTGACTGGGGGGAAACAGCCTGACCAGCTCTTGTGCCTTGTACAGCATCTTGATCACCAAAATGAGGCAGGGAAGCTTTCCAGGGCACTGAGAGGAGCATTATAACTTGGACATATTTGCTGCTCAGGTTGCTGTTAAAGTCATAGGAGCAGAGGTTAGGGTTGCCAGATGGTTTCAACAAAAATTCTGGATGCACTTGATAAAATGTTTTGACCAAGATATATACACATGATGAAAAAGGGAAATGCCCCATCCTTTTAATGGAGGCTTATGTGTGAAAATGAGTCCCTGAAGCTTTTAATGGTATGGAGGTAAATAAGGCCCTATTAACCTTCTATCGAAGGGACAAGACATTTTTCTCCAGGCAACTGACAACCCTAAACAGGATCTATCCAGTCCTAATCTGACACTCTAAGCGGTACTATAACACAATTCTCTCCCCTCCCCCATTAAATACATACAGGGATTTCTGGGTTTTCAATGGTTGTAGAGCAGGTAGAAATTCAACAAAGCCAGTAATAGGTTACATTTCCCATTTTAAAGCTTCTGAAAAGAAAGAGAGTTTCTCATCATATTATGGTCACCAGGGGACAAGTAATACAATTCAAACATATATTTAAACGTTGCACATGTTTTGCCATAGCTGCTGATTCAAGTCAGATTCTCCCAATTGCCCCTCCCCCCCAGATGTATTCAGCCTGCACAGAGAATAACACAGCACCAATACCTGTGCTAAGATCTTTCTACACAGCATGCATGGAAAATTAGCATGCCAGGGGAAAGACTCAGCTAGAGCTCTTCTCGCTGACATCTAGTTTTCTGTGTGCAGAAGAGTTTCATTGTTTCATTTTATTTATTTACTTCATTTATACTCCACTATTCTCTCCAAGGAGGACCAAAAGTGGCTTACATCATTCTCTACTCCTCCATTTTAGCCTCACAACAGCCCTGCAAGTTGGTTAGGCTGACAGTGTGTGATTGGCTCACAATCATCCAGCAAGATTCCATGGTAGAATGATGATCTGAATCTGATTCCCCCATATCCTAGCCTACATTCTAACCAATACACCACATTGGCTGTCTTTATTTGTTGTTTCTTTTTGGATATCAAAGGAGTGGTCCATTTTGAATCTGAAAGTTTACCATATCTGTGAGAACTAGGCCAGAGAGTACTATGACATGTTAAAGCCTAAGAAATCTTTTGTAGTTTTGTAGTTACACATCTCTACATTTTAAAAAAGACCAGTATGTTCCAAGTAGCTAGGGTTCCCTGATTCCTAGCTACTTGCAACATACTTGTATACTTCATGTCATTTTGAATCTTGCCAGAGCTGGGTTGAGCTCCATCACTAAAGAAAAACAGCCTGATGAAGCCCTAAGAAACGGCAAAGCAACCTAAGCGTGCCATCGCCACTCCTTTGGTTCGCATTACAGCTAGTCCTGAACTCATGCCGTCTATTGCATGCTTTCTTCTGGAAACTCTTCTCTGCACCATGAGCTGGTGACCACATCAATCTGAAAAGACACTTGTACTTTCAAGGACTATTAGGTCACTATTCAATTGGTGCAGTTGTCATTTATGCATGGTGGCAAAACTATTTGTTATGTTTATTAATCTTGGTTGTAAGCAGAACTGTATAAGAAGACAGTAGTCTCTAGTGTGATTTGTACAGCACGACAGATTGTGTTTATTTGTTTGTATAACTGCATTAGCTGTATTTCCATTTTTGTGTATTTGCCCACCTGGATACTGGCAACACTACCTGTGGGGTAGGTTAGGTTGAGTGTGTGTGACTGGCCCACGGTCACCCAGCAAGTTTCCATGGCAGAGTAGGGATTTGAACTTAGTTCTCCTAGATCCTAGGGGCAGACGGGCAGCTAATCCCGCCATTAGCCTGGCTCTAATTTGATCCTGATCTTTTTAATCCGTCGTTGCACGACCAGACAGCCCCCCCAGTGAACCGTCTTACCGTGCGCTGCCTCCACTGTGGATTGTCTAGATGGCATCCACTGAATGAGGCACGCGCGGTGGCTTTTTTAAAAAAAACAAAAGTTTGCACGTGCACATCGGCATGATATCGCAGCCTTGTTTCTACGCATGCACAGAATCAAGATTTCTTTAAACATGGAGCCGTTCGGGATGGTTTGACATCAGACCATCCCAAACGGGCGCCATTTTTTAATTGCACGCTGGAATGATCAGATGGGGGAAAGTCCGCGATTGGCCTGTCGAGAACGGAAAACTCCAGGTTTTAACTAGTACCTTTTTAGTACGGCTCCAAAGTGCGGCAAAATGGTATGCTCATGGAAGACAGACATTTCCCAGATGTTGATGTCTGGACATTACATTTAAATCCATGAGGCACTTGTGCCTCACACGGATCTAAAGAGCAGTCTGATTGGACTCCTTGTCTGACATTCCAACCACTACACCTCACTGGCTTTATTGTCTTCTGCTTAGACTGCTTCTTAAACTGAGCCAGTATGGTGGGTGATTAATGTGTCAGGCTAGGGTTGTTTCCAGCTGTTATTTTGCCCTGCAACCCAAGCTGCAGCCATTTTTATTTTGACTTCTGCACAGCACATTGTCTTGCTTCTACCAACTTTTGAGTTTTCCCTGGCTCTGCCACAGGTTTCCATAAAGCTTTTCTGGTAGATCTTTCCTGAAGATCATACTGGAAGGGGTATGTGGAAGGGGAAGCTGTCCACACCTCCCCACCTACATCCTGCACTATTTTCCCTTTCACTTATCATTTCTCTTCCCCCATCTCTGGAAGGTCTTTGCTGATTTTTTTAAAAAGTGTTATTGGTAGTAGGTATATCTGAGATCTCAGAATGGTCTTCCCTGGCACAAAAAGCGATCCAACATTAAACAACCCTGTGGGATACAAATGGAATGTGAACAAATTTGGTAGAGAGTTGGTGGCATCTCATTAAGGATGTTGCTGAGCCAGGCTCTTTCATTTTCCTTTTCAAAAATACGTACCTCCTGCCACCATTTTTTATCTGTGATTGGCTTGAAGAATAGGGAGAATCAGTGAGATATAGTCATCCATTGATATAACCTCTACAGGAAGGCTAGATAAAGCTCTTTTGTGAGTGGTGGTGTTCTCTACCTGAAAGACGGGACTTAAAATGTACAGGAGGAAACAAATTCCCCATGAAATTAGTGTGGATGGAAATACTAGGTCTGCAAAGAAGCTTGTAAGAGTAACTCTGTGTAGGATGGCACTGTTACTGCTTGTAGTGCACTACCACCGTGATCTCACACTAACGATCAAATGTATGCCCAAATTGCAACAACTAGGACATTTCTTGACATGATAGTTATACCCTAGAACAGTTAGTCATGGAGCTGACTAATGGAGAAGTGACCTTGAGTTTGATTCTAATTGGAACCTGGGATCTGGTGTAGGAGGTGACAGCATGAGTTCTGTAAAAGAAAGTCATTATGTCATCAACCTGTTAGTGTTATTTGAGAATGTCAAGGGTGACCCATTATACTTAGACTTCCAAAAAGCATTTGATGAGAGGGTTCACCAAAGGCTTTTGAATAAGCTTTTTGGGCGAGCTTAAAAGGCATGAGATATGTGTCTTTTCATGGGTAGGTAACTGGTTAAAAAGGGGGAGCAGAGAGTGGTTATAAATGCACAGTTTTTGTGGGAAAGGGAAATGGACATTGGGGTCTCCCAGGGATCTGTTTTGGGACCAGTACTATTTAAGTGATTCATAAATGAACTGGAACTGGCAGGTGAACTGTGATGCAGCACACTTTCGGATAGTTCATGATGTTGTTCAGATTGTTGAGGATGTTGAAAACAGAAGGGGGCTGTGAGGTACTCCAGAGGGGCCTCTCTCAATTGGGTGAATTATTATTGCTATGGAATAATTTGGCCAATGAAATTCAGTGTCAGCAAATGCGAAGTGATGCACACTGAGGCTGAATGTCCTAATTTCAGATGTACATTGATGGAGTCTGAGCTGATGATGACAGATCAAGAAAAAGGCTTTGGGGTTGTGCTGGGTAGCCTGCTGAAAATGTTGACTAAATGGCCAGTGGTTTCACAAAGCAAATTCCACACGAGTGGTCATCTGGAAAGTAACTCAGAATAAAGCTGCCAATATAGTAATAGCCATATACAGGTCCTTGGTGCAGCCTCATTTGGAATACTGTATAAGGCTTTGGTTGTTGCCTCTTAAAAATGCTATTGAAGCATGGGGAAAGGTGCAGGAAAGGACAATGGAAAGGACCGCAGACTTGGGGTGCCTGCCCTATGAGGCAAGGTTAAAGCAATCTGGGGCTTTTTAGTTTAGGGAAAAAGGCAACTGAAGGGCAACATGATAGTGGTCCACAAATGTATGCATAATGTAGAGAAAGTGGATAGAGAGAAATTTTCATCCTTCTCATAGAAACACAAGAACTGTGGGTCATCCTACCAACCTGTTTAGCACTAGATTCAAGACAGACAAAAGAAAGGATTACTACACACCATGAGTATTTGACTTGTGAAACTCACTGCGATGGCCACTGGCTTAGATGGATTTAAAAAGGGACTCAACAGATGTATGGAAGATTGATCTATTGTTGGTGATTAACCATAGCCAAGTGTAGCTGTCAGAGGGTGGGAAGAAGTCAGCAAGCGAGGGCTGCTGTCTGCAGACTCTGCTTGTGAGCATCCCCATGGCTGACTAGCTGCTGCCGGGGACACAATGCTGGACTAGATGGACCCTTGGTCTTATCCTTGTGCTCTGAAGTGATTTCTTTCCTGTTCTCTTCCATGCAGAGCTGACCTGTCCTTGGCACAACATAACTAAAGAAGTTTCTGCAGGATGAAAAGATGGCAGCACGGCTGCTTGCACCACCAGGCCCTGATAGTTTTAGACCTTTCACTCCGGAGTCTCTGGCTAACATCGACAAGCGCATTGAAGAAGAAAAGAAGAAGAAACGTCCTAAACAAGACAGCAGCCATAGAGATGACGATGAAGAGAGCAAACCAAAACCAAACAGTGACCTGGAGGCGGGGAAGAATTTGCCTTTCATCTATGGGGACATCCCGAAAGGCTTGGTTGCTGTACCACTGGAGGACTTTGACCCTTACTATATGACACAGAAAGTGAGTCAGCAAGACCCGGCTATTTAAAACACGGTCCTTTTATCCTCAAAGGAATTACAGGTTTGGTGGTTGGAGTCTCCTTTGTGTGTCCAGCTGCATATGAAAGGAAACAAAAGTGACATTATTGAAGGGCTTTTAAAATATGGATTTTGCCTTTTGGTTGTATGTTCATTTTTTTCAGTATAAAGAAATGCAACTGATGGTTTGCTGGATAAACTGATAGCATTGCAAAATGGACACATAGCTTGCTCCATAGTTTAAACCATTTTGCAAGGCAGTAGATCTAGTGTGGAGGTAGGAAAAGTCTGAGACCGAACTGACGAATAATGTTGAGAACAGGGACAACTTCCTTTTGCAGGAAACATAATCAGTCCATCTCACCCAGGAAGGAGAAATGGGATGGTGGTGTTGAGTCAGTTCACACACATGTTCTCTGTCCAAAGAACCTGTGGTGTTGAGAAAGATGTTAAATGCAGACATGATGAAGTGGCTGCCTGAATGCCCACTATAACTCCAGGGCCATATTTATAGCACCACTTCAGATGCTTTACAAACATCATTTGATCTGGATGGGTGATGGAACACTTTGTCAGCCACTTCACCAACTTAGGATACCATCTGGACTGACCAAACAAGGTTCTAATGAAGTTATATAATTAGATTCCCTTGCAAACAGCCTTAAACTTTGTCATATTTTGTGGGAAATGAATGATACACCTTGAAGAATCGAGATATGATTTAACTTTTTTGATCTGTTTTTAAAAGCTCTGTAATAATCATAGGATCATAGTAAGACCATTTTCACACCCATCTACAGTATTGGTAGCAGGCTGTTTCCAGCCCATGGGTTGGGACTAGAGAGACAGACCCCCCCAGTGGGGGTGGGGATCCCCTGCTGCCAGGCCCCACCTCTCTGACACAGATCAGCTGGCTGGTGGGGGGGAATTGCCCCCCAAACAAGGGAGGAACACACAACATTTCAGTGACGTGCCTACATGACTTCAACGTGACCCAGAAGTGATGTAGGCACATTGGGGACATCAGGACGACACTCTGGTTTGGGGGCAAAAACTCAATGGTAGAAGTTAATAATACCATAGAGTTTTTGCCCAAAAACCAGAGCATTGCCCCAATGTCCCCGACATGCCTATGTCACTTCCAAGTCACACTGGAAGTCATGTGGGCATGTTGCTGAAATGTGTAAAGAAACTCCTAGCTCCAAGTAAGCTCACCCCGCACCCTCCACCAGCTGCCCAGAGGGACCCTAGTGGTTGGTGGAGTTCCACCAGGCCCTCTGGAGCAATCATCTTCAACCTTTCCAGAACCAGGACCTATCTTTAACCTCAGGAAGCCACATAACATCTCAGTCATTTGAAATAAAGAGGAGCCAGAGCCTCTGAACTGCTTGTATTAAAAATGAAATCTCTCCATGGCTGAGTGAACTTGTCTCACCATTAAGAGGCAGAAGGTATGGTGCCATTCTCTCTACTTATGCACAATAGTAGCAAGTCCTTCCAAAAAGCAGCAAAAAAATGACAGTTCTATAGCAGCTCATGACCTAGCAGGTGGGGCTCTGAGGGTCCCAAAGCATGGGTTGAAGACAATTTCTATAAAGCTACCCTATTTTGTCATCATTTGACAGGACCCGCTGCTAGTGCAAATGCATAGAGAACAAGGTTACCTTAGCTCCTGCTTCTCTTTAAACCCATGCTGAAATGAGTAGCCATATAGTGAGAGAAGATAACTCGGTGGTGGAGAGGATTCCTCCAGGATTCTGACCTTTGGCTTGTGTCTCTCTACAGTATGTCTGGTGTTCAGTTTGTGCTTCCTGTCCCTGGGTCTCTTAGTTTCCTTTCCACAGTCCTGGCCTTGACACTGTTGGTGTCATAATTATAGAGCCCTCTCTTCTGTCACATGACTCTAATGTCATGAGCTAGTAGCTGAGGGAGTCTGGGACCTGGAAAGGTTGGAGAGCACCACAAATGAAGGTGATTATATGATAATAGCCAACAGTGTGTGCAGAACTCTGCATATAATGAGGCACGTCCCTGCAAATGCAAAAAAGCCATACTAGCAGTGATGTGCTCAACTTCAGGGCACACAAAGTTCTGAATGTGCTTTGAGCTATCACAATACATACTCTGCTTATGGCACTCACAGTTTATAGTCAGTGCAAGCAGCAGCTCATCTATGGAAGCTGGTCATGAAAACAGGCTCAACAAATGATACAAGTGGGCTTTTCATATTATTTCATGGGATGCTGAGGGGTGATATCAGAATGCCACTTTGTGATAGTAACCATGAGTGCAGAATGGAAGGGGCTGATGCTTATTATCGCTAGTTCAACTGCTTCAGAGTGAAAAACATGGAATTATGTGTACGTGGAGTCAGTCAGACACCAAAACCCACCAGGTTTTTGTCTGGCAACAGTCCCAAATGCCTCAGCCTAGCAAACGTAACTGGCTAAACGAAAAGGATGGATTATGGCTAAGCAGGCTCACATTGCGTTTTATGCACATTTCTGATAGCTAGTGTTGATTGTGGGAACTGATCATTTACCACTGGCTGACAGTAAGGAACTGTTGGTAAGGATTACCTTTGGCTTGTGTTGGTCTCAGGTGTTACAGAACAAGGTCTGATAAAATAAGACAGTCATGTTATAGGAGGAGAAGGAGAACTGTTGAGATTACTGAGAACAGATCATGGATCTTGGTGGCCCAGTCACCAGTCCAAGAAACAGTTTAGAGGGGAGAAGCAGTGGGCAAGCAGGTTACCTAATTCTTCCCCTTCAC
This sequence comes from Gekko japonicus, assembly GCF_001447785.1. NCBI lineage: Eukaryota > Metazoa > Chordata > Lepidosauria > Squamata > Gekkonidae > Gekko > Gekko japonicus. The sequence goes on along the minus strand of NW_015170973.1, from coordinate 163,598 downwards.
GCACTTACTTTTCTCTGTAATACGGCAAACATGGGGGGATTTTGCGGAGGGGGAAGCATGCAGTTGAACGATGAACACAAAAAGGCTTAAAGCACAGCCTACCATCCACTTCCCCCCCTACCAACTGGGCTTCCAGCTACTCCTTTGCAACCAGATAACAGTAACTTGAGCTTCTGGATGTCTTATTGTGGCAACACTTTTGGTGAATAGATGGGCCAGACTAGATGTGATATGGGAAATCCAACATTAGGATTTCCCGTGCTTTATTTTGATTGGAAGCAAATTCATGGGCTTGCTAGTTTTGTTTGGTTACACTGTGTGTAACCTGTATTTAACCTTTGCCTTCTGCAACCATTCCCACATCTGACAATGCAATCCTATGCAGAGCTACTCTGGTCTATACTTGTTGAAATGAATGGGTTTAGGCTAGATTAAGTCTGTGTAGGATTGCCCTGTCAGTTTCCCCCCCTCCGCCAACCTGCTGTCAGCTCCTTGTGAGGGGGGGGGATTGTACAGTTTTGCAGGCAAATTTAGATCAGGAACTTATCAGGGATCCCCCTATATCACATCTTGTTTGGCCCTGAATCTCAGTTCAGAATGGGAGAAGTAATGATAAGAGAGGGCATCGAGTGCAGCAGTGTACAAATGAAAGCAATGAAAGATGGGTAGAAATTGGTGCCAGTTGCAAAGGCACGAACCAAACATACGTGACATCTGCTTTCATGCTAACAAAAGTCTTCAATTTATTTTGTTTTGTTTTGTTTTTGCACTTGCAATGTTGATCCTTGCAAGGATGCCTCAAGATGTTGCAAAGAATCTATTTGAATGTGAAAGCATTTCTTAGACATAAGTGATTTTTAAAGGAAATTTTGAGGGGGTTTTCTTTGAATTTTGTTCTTTCTTCTGGTCTCCAGCTGTGCCATCTTTAGCCTGACCTGGATAGCCCAGGCTAGCCCTCATCAAATCTCAGAAGTTAAGCAGGGTGGGCCCTGGTATGGGAGATCTCCAAGGAATACCAGTGTTGTGATGTGTAGGCAGGGAATGGCAAACCACCTCTGAGTGTCTCTTGCCTTGAAAACCATACAAGGTTGCCCTAAAACAGCTGCACCTTGACGGCACTTTCAACCGCCATGTCATCTTTTGACCTGACACTTCTGTTAACTCTTTATAATATTGTATTTTAAGATAGTAAGAAAGATAGAGAAAGTCTGCATTTTCAAAGGAAACAAATGCTTTGGTGCTGAAGGAATTGGCCTTAAACATCTTTAAAAAATAGATTCATGGAGGATAAGTCTATCAAAGGCTACCAGTCATGGTGACTGAAAGGAGCCTCCACATTCAGAGGCACTAAGCCACTGAATTTCAGGGCTAGGAGGCAACATCAGGGGAAGGCCTCAGCCTCTATGCCCTGTTGTTGGCCCTCAAGAGGAATTGGTTGGCCACTGTGTAAGCTAGGATGCTGGACTAGATGGACCATTGGTCTGATCCAGCAGAGCTCTTCTTAATGTTCTTACATTTTTTTGTTAACTGGGAATGCTATGCAACTTTGTTGCATTGGCACTTTTCACTTGGGCAAAGCAAACGTGAGTCTTTATTTTCATCTCATTTCCCATTTCCTTGCACCAAATTGCAAAATGCATGCATTTTTAACATTCTGGGTGTGTCAACTGCGTACATGCAGTGTAAAACATATAAGAGGTGCAAAAATTATATTAAAATGTTAGAAGAGAAAATAACAGGAACATTTATTTACATTATAACATTTTATTTATTTATTTATATTTACATTTATATCCCGCCCTCCCTGCCATGCGGCAGTCTCAGGGCGGCTAACAGCATCAATAAATATACATTAAAATTCCAGTTAAAACTGTCACTCAATATAAGATCATACCATATAAACATAACTTACAATAAAAGATGGCGATCTTCTAATATCAACTGTCAACTGAATGGTGTTATCAGGCTCCCACCCAGCTATGAAGCCTCAGTTGGTGGCACCGTTGGAACTGTTAGTACAGTTGGTAGTCGGGCCAGGGCAATGAAATCGAGGCGGCACCCTACTTAAAAGCCTGGCAGAGGAGCTTCATTTTACAGGCCCTGCGGAACTGTAAGAGGTGCCGCAGGGCCCTGATGTCCTCTGGGAGCTCGTTCCACCAGTGAGGGGCCACTACTGAAAAGGCCCTGGTCCTCGTTGTAACCAACCTGGCCTCTTTAGGCCCTGGAAGAGCCAGGCAATTTTGCAGGGAAAGGCGGTCCCTTAGGTAAATGGGTCCCTGGCCATAAAGGGCTTTAAAGGTAAGAATCAGCACCTTAAACCGTATCCAGTATGCTATAAGCAGCCATTGCAGGGTTTTTAGGGCGGGCTGGATGTGTTCCCGCATTGGAAGATACAACAACAGCCTCGCCGCTGCATTCTGCACCAGCTGCAGCTTCCAGGTTTGGGAAAAGGGCAGCCCCTTGTAGAGAGCATTGCAGTAATCCAATCTTGAGGTGACCAATGCGTGGATCACCGTTGCTAGGTCATTGCGTTCAAGGAAGGGAATGACATCAGCAATGAAAGTGGGTGGAATGAAAAGGGCTGTACTTTTACATCCCTATAGCTATGGCCCCTCTTCAATAGTGTCTCAGGTTTAGCTTAAGCAAATCAGGGAGTGGATTGGATTTGTACAGCTTGTGATCCAACAGCCATGTCTTGCAGCCTGGTAATAGCCAACCTAGGGTTGCCAAATGGCACTTACCCTTGTGGCGGGGGACTCCAGCCCGGCCCCCGGCGTGTTCGCGCGCGCGCCGCATGCACGTCACAGGGAAGTGACGTCATGACGCCGGGCACGCTGGGGCGGGGCCACAGCCATTTGAGGGGGAAACTCTATATTTTCCCCTCAAATGGCTGTGGCCCCACCCCCAGCGTGCCCGGCGTCATTACGTCACTTCCCTGTGATGTGCACGCGGGGGTGGGGTTTCCCCCGGGGCCCGATTCCGCCGTGGCGGAAATCCGGCCTCCAAAGCGGGGGTTTCCCCGCCCCCCGGCCCGATTTGGTAGCCCTAAGCCAACCTTTTGTTTATACTCCCTGCTTGGGAGTACACAAACAGGGAGGCAGAAGGTGTCACTTGGGAGGCCACCATATAGGGTTAGTTCTGGTTAGCTGTACCTTGACTCGGTGAGTCACAAGTTGTGCAGGGCTGACACCAAAACCCAAACTCCATGGCTTCTTCTATAATCTCCTTTATATCTGTGGTTCATAGATAGCCCCCCACTTTGGGGGAAAAACACATACACATGTAAAGAAGATAGATTCTTTTTGAAAGTAAGGGGTGATAAATGCTTTGAACTGTAGCTTAGTCTTTACCAAGCTGAAAGAAAACCAGGTCATATTCTTTTTTATGTGAGCATGAAGATCTGTGTATATATTCAAATGCTACTGCTTTTTAAAACAATGCATAGGCCAACATATGTTTATTTAAAAATACACGTGCTGTCTTTCTGAGGCAATGGCTCTGAATTTCTCCTGGTAAGGGAGCATAATACCAAAGATAGTGTACCACTAATGGCTAGTCATTGGTTGAACAGAAAGTGCAGCTTAAGAAGTAATAGAGATGCACTTATGATCATATAAAACACCCTTCAGCAGCATAGTGGTGATAACTACTTTTGGAAATGACCATAATGCTTTTTCAGTTATGTAGTGCTTATGAGGGTTAGTATCAGTATTATACTACTGAGGTTATAACTGCTATGAAAATGACAAATACACCCAAGTGAATTAACACCCATCCCCTCAGCTGCTGTGTTCTCTCACTAATACACCTTGCCACCATCACCTCATTTGTAACCAGGGCTGTTTCACTACAAAAGCCAGCCAGCCAGCCATTCACTCACTCACCCATTCATTTATAGTATACTGCATCTCCAGAACCTGTTGAAGGCAGCTTCCAACATAACAGCAGAACAATACCAACAGATAAATAAAACTACCTTGAGCTGGCCCTGGAGTTACCCATAATCCTTACTCACAAACCCACATTTTGTTTCTCTGTCATGCCTTGGATGCGAAGTATTCAGTGTCCATTGGCCAATAGCAGCCCAGCAGGCATGACAGATTTAAACAACCTTCAACAATAAAACTGTCATTGTAGCATTGAAAACAAAGGAGTACATTGGCAGAAGCCTTTCAGGAAAAGTATCTGGCCCGTGATACATGCCATAGATGTTGTTGTTGTTGTTCAGTTGCACAGTCAAGTCCGACTCTTCGTGACCCCATGGACCAGATCCCGCCAGGCCCTCCTGTCTTCCGCCATCCTCTGAAGTTTGCTCAATTTCATGTTCGTTGCATCTATGACACTGTCTAACCATCTCATCCTTTGCCGTCCCCATCTTCTTTGACCTTCAATCTTTCCCAGCAGCAGGGTCTTCTCCAGTGAGTGCTCCCTTCTCATTTGGTGGCCAAAGTATTTGAGCTTCAGTTTCATCATCTGGCCTTCCAGGGAACAGTCAGGGTTGATTTCTTTTAGGATTGACTGATTTGTTCTTCTTGCAATCCAAGGGACTCTCAAGAGTCTTCTCCGGCAGCATAGTTCAAAAGAATCTATTCTTCATGCCATAGATACCATAGTATTAAAATCTCCCAAAGCTGTGGATAAAGTTTCCCCTCGTCTTAAGCAAACACAAGGCTGGAAGCCCCACATTTGGTCTGAAACATATAGTTTTGCCACAAGGGGTTTTGTTAGTGACAGCCTTCTTGTCTGAGATTTTTTAAAATGGAGATGAATTAGAATACTGGGTAGAGGGCTATTATCCTAAAACCAGTTGGGTGGTGGTGTGCTTATAATTCCAAAGGAGTAGCCATGGTAGTCTGTTGCAGCAAAAATCAACAGTCTAGTGACATTTTAAAGACTAACACACGTAATAGGGCTTGAGCCATGCATCAGTTGAAGCGTATTCTGGCTCATAAAAGCTTGTGCTTTATATTCCAAACAAAGCTATTTAAAAATATGTGGGAAGCCTCAGCCAGTGCCACTTATGTGCCTTGCAGAGAACAACACAACTGTATAAGCAGTTGTGGTTTTTTTTTCTAAAATCATTTTGGTCACCATCAGCTATAAACATCCCTGGGAATGGTTTTGATTAACAGCCCCTCCTCCAACTTCCTGCTCTTTATGGAGACGCTGTGTCTCTTCCCACAAAAACTAGAATGGTACGTTTCCTGATTTTGCTGCATTGGCCATGTGGGAAGTTCAACGTCACTGCATTCATTCTCCAAGATTTTTTATCTTCCCACGAAAATTCTAAAATCCATTTTAAAGGCCTTCCTTTCTGAATAATTTGAAATAACATTTCTACTTGAACGTTTGAAATTTTGCCCAGGCTTTTAAAAAATGACATCGTCAATTATATGAAGAGGAGATCTGGATTATGGCTCTATGTTTTAATTCTAACTATAAAGCTGTGTATAGGGGAAAGACCAGATTGGCATGAAGACCCAACTACTTGTCAAACAAAGGATTTGTGATGTAATCAGTGTTTGTGTGTTATGGCTCATAAATAGTCTTCAGCTTTAGATCTAGACTTTCCAGCAGTTAAGTGTACAAATTATTTAAAAAAATCAACTGTACCGAACTATAGGAGAGCTTTTATATTAGTACATTGAAACATTTTGCCATATTCAAACATTGAGGGTCATTACAAGCAAATTCCTTCAAATTATAGTTTTTGTCCTTGTGGTGGCAGGGGTAATAGAAACTGTATCCCAATGATTCCCAACATGATGCCTACTGATATGGGTCCTGTCACCTACTTGCTTCTTTTCCAAATCAGAGGGCCAGTCCTGCCTATCACTGGAACAGAGGCATCACTTTTGGTTCTCCAGGGAGCAGTCATTCAGAAATAGCTGCCGCCATCAGAGGAAGATGTTTGGCTTGGTATCTCCCAACATTTTCTAATGGCAGCCATTTTGCAGTGGCATCCTCTATTCTTCCCCCAAGTTCCAAAGCTGGCCATAGGCTCAACAAGGTTGAAGTTTATAAAGGAGTTAGAGATTAAAGATTTACCTCACTTTTGGCAACTATACTAGGTCATTCCTCAGAAAATCTAGTCACCCTTTTTCTTGCTGGGAATAATTGACATACATATCTGAAAGAGTTGGATTTTTTAAAGTATTCATTGAGACTAGATTTTGGGTAATGGAGACGTTTTGCTAACTAAATATGTTTTAATGGCTTTATTGCATTATTGGAAAAGAATGACTGATAGAGACCAGACTGGCATCATAACTGGGTGGCAGCATTTTCTCCTATTGTATCCCCAAAGCTGAGCAGATAATAATGTTTCTTTGTATCCATGGGTCTTGCAACAGATCTATGTTTTATCGATGAGGAAACTAAGATGGATAGGAAATTTACAGTTCAATCATAACCAGAGTTAAACCCTTCTAAGTCCATTGAAGTCAATGGGTTTAGAAGGGTGAACTCTGTTTAGGACTGCACTGTTAGTAACTTAGAGCCATTTAGTGCGTTGGGCTATACATTATCAGTATCCCCATTGGGAACATCCCAGCCATATAATCAATTAAAATTCATCATGTGAGCCCGTGTCGTTGCTAGAAAGTGGCATTACTATCCATCACAGGCAAAGCAACTCACTGTACAGTTGCTCTAACTCAACACAATGAGTTCCACTAAGTGGTATGGCAGGAAGGGGTGAACTTGCCATGGGGATGCTGATGTCCATGGCAGGCCTGAATTATAAATCAGATCAACAAGTGCATTAATCCAGATTCTTCACATAACAATTCTACATTTTCTCTCGTGGCAATTCCTGATTTTTGGCCTGGCATTCTTCTTCTTGGATACCTCTATACTAGTTTGTGTGTTCACTGGACAACTAATAGGGTCCTATCTTCACCAGTTTCTCCTAACACTCCATCTACCAATAGCACAACTGTAGTCCCGTCACTTTTTAATTCATTTAAAGATTGAACAGGACTTAGAAATGCAACTATGCTAAAAGTGATCAAAGTGGGAGGAAACTCTTTTTAGAAACTATGTAAACGAAGGTAATTGAGTTTCAAGTGGAATGCAGCAAGGAAGGCAGATATGGATCTGATGCTTGCCTTCTCTATTCAAACATTTATTTGATTATATTCCACCTTTCTTCCAGGATAGAACTTAAGGCAATATACATAGGGTTTCTGGGCAGTCTCTCTTACATGTATTGAACCTATATAGTTTCAGATAAGGTTGCTCTATCATGTACCTTTAGATAGGGAGGAATCTTTCTTCGCACCATCCAGACCCAACCTGTATATCGTATGAAAACAACTAATATCATCAGCTCCATAGTCCCCCAGGGTAGGGTTCCCAGGCAACCACCAGGAGCTTTGGGGGCTGGGACGCAGTGTTGCGTACATAATGATGTCACTTTGGGTGAGAAATGGAAGTGAAGTCATGCTGTAGTGACATCCCATTGTTCTAGGAAAATGGGGGGACCCAGAAGTGACATCACATCAATCCAGGAATCACCAGAAACTCTATGGTAAAACCATAGAGATTCTGGCCATTCCTAAAGGGATGTGACATCACTTCAAGTTTTTCCCCAGAAGTAATATCTCATCATGCATGACATGGTGCATTTTTTCTCCTACCACTGCTCAGAGCAGCAGCAGACAAAAAGGATTTCCAGCAGGAGGTCTCTTGCCACACCAGGAGACTGGCAACCCTACCCTTGTTTTCATTTCCCCCTACCCCGTGAAGAGTTTCTTCGCTGGATTAGTGTGTGAACCAGCCCCATATAGAAAACTAGGAATTACCTTAGCCTGTTCCTTATGTGCCAGCTTTCAATGTGCAGAAAGCTTTTTTTGTAGAGGGAAAAATTCAAATCTGTGATCTACCATCTAATGGCTACGGTGGTACAATTCCAGAAAAAACTGGAGTGTGTATGGATTTCTGCACATTTGAATGAGGCCAGAGTCTGAGGTAATGTAGTGACTAAGACCACAAGGTTGGCAGTTCGACGCTCATCTCTGTCATAAATTTACCTTAGGCAAGCCACTCCCAGCTGCAATATAGAGATGATAATAATAGCAGCCTGTATCCTACAGTCCTTTTCTGCTTGCGTAAGTGTTCTTGCACAAGCAGAAGCTCATTTTCAAGTTGCTGAAAAAAGGACTGCACTGAGTTATCCCCATTGTACGCAGTTCTTGGCTTGGATCCAGACGAATGCTTCCACGGGCACAAGGACTTCCACCCATAGAGTGTGAGTTTTTCATCTTCTCTCCTCCACTGGCAGCACAAAATACCCACCCAAAGTCCTGTTCCTGGGAGACGTTTGGTCTGACACAGGGGGGGGGAGTTGAGAAAGCTGCACTCCACAGGCAGAAATCCTTGGTCCTGTGGGAAAGCTAGTCTGTATCTAAGCCTCCTTGTCTTTCACTTGCTCAAGGCATAGCACAGATGCTACTATAGCCTCTGTATTCACATTTTCATCCACTCCCTCAGAACTATCTTTTTGCTCAATTTGATCTTCACTTTCTTTAATGGGACTGCTAGTCTCCAGGCCGCCAGCCCCAAGCATGACTAACTGCATTAGCAGGACAACACTCTGTTTAAGATATGCTGGGCTGTTAATATTGATTGGATTCACTACAATACTGGCCTATGTTGGAAGGATTAGAACAAGATAATGTACGTATATGAAATATTTTGAACATTGAAAGTGTAATTATTCTGTAGTGGGTTTGCCGCATGGATGAAGGACAAAGACTGGCATAGTGCATAGCACGCTTTATTGGTACACAACAAGAGATGCCGCTAACGGCCAGCAGGCCAACTATATACACTCATGGAGACACACCCCTGAGCCCCGTTGGTGGGTTTGAATCTCCCACCACGGTGCTCATTGGCTCACCTGTGGAGGGACTAGGAGCCTAGTCCCTATTGTTCTCCCAGAGTCAAGCTCTGGGATACTCAGTGGCCCCAGTGGCGGCCAGCGGACACCACAGTAATCTTAATGCTTGTTGTGGCCTTCAAGCACCAGACAATATGTGGTCCACTTCCATGCTTCTATTCAAAGGTTTGTTGCACTTGAATAACAAGAGAAGAAATAGTTAATGAATGGTTAATGACCTAGCTTGGTGCCCAGAAGAACTAGATTTGGTTCTGGGGATGGTCTTAGCCAATGGACAGCCCAGGCAGCTGCCCTGGCTCCCATGGTGATGATGGCTCCGTGGTGATGATGGCTCCGTGGTGATGCTGGCTCCCACCCTCATCACACAGGTACAAGGGCCACCCCTTGCTTGGCCCTGGGGTGCAGCAGCCAGGTGGTGGGAGTGATTCTGGAGTCCTATCCTTGACTTTTGGCCAGGGCCTCAGAATCACTAAAGCCACCCTGGTTTGGTTTCTGCTATCAACTGGTCAGTCTCAATTAATGACGTCTGTCTCGTGGAGATCAGTGAGAACTGAGCGCAGTGCTGTGCAATTTGTACTTGGTAAATTCAGTACATGCACTAAAGGACTGCTACCTTAAGTATTGTGATCATTTCATTTTGAGAAGCCCACAAATACCTGACCTTCCAAGTTTTTCTGTTCATGTAAAAATTAGATTTGAGTGCAATTGAATTAATCTGGGTTGGCTTTCTTTTAGTTGTTTCTTTTAGTTGTTTGTTCAGTGTCTCAGTCTCCTTACACTTTATTCCCCCTGCTTTAATTAACATTTAACTACCCTCAGTCTCAATACCAAGTTTAGGAGACCCACTGCTCTTCTGAGTCAAGAGAAGTTCAAGAGTTCAGTTTCTTTTCCCCCTTTGGGTAGGCTGAAGTTTAACACTCACAGGACAGACTGAAGACTTTCTTGTCCCATTTTCCCTACTGCAATTTCCCTACTGCTGCCATGGTTCTGTGCACAGCCTGTACTCCAGTCAAGCCACAGTGAGACAGGCACTGATACACCACAGGGATTCAGTTTTTTCCTGGCCACCTGAGGTATTAGAAGATGGGATGTGAATGTTACTCCCATTGTCATTGCCCAGACCTCCGTCACTACCATGCAGGTCTGAGCTGAGCCCCTGAAAACACTGGTAATGTCATGGGGGCTTGGCTTGCTTGTGGCCACTGAGGTCTTTTGTTAACCACTTTAACCATTTTAGATCTTTTGTTTTAACCATTTCATTTTCTTGTTAGTTCTTGTTCGTAGGTGATCCTGTTTTGCTTATTGGGACAGAGCTATCTATCTTATTGTTAGATAAAATTAGTGTATTCATTGTATAGGTTTCACTGTAATATTATGGCTGTCCTGATGCTGTTCTGAATTTCTGTATGGGAAAGAAAGATGGAGTGTCTTTTGAAAGAAATACATACATAACAGGACTTGGTTGCCATCTCTGCATTATCTCTGACACAGCTCGTAGAGAATAGGAGATACTACCTGTATGCATATTTTGCAATGGACTTTCATCTATTGAGCACATCACATTCCTTTGTCACACAAATAGCAGTCCATCACTTCTGACAAGGGTTGGATTTTCATGGTCTTGGTGTGTTTGAGAAACTGACTGTTAAATAGAGCTTTTAAAAAAATACATCTTTTGTTAACCATTTCAGTTTTCTTATTAGTGCTCAACCTCCCTTTTTGGGGGAGGGGTTGTTTTCACCATATCATAGCATGGTCTAGATGTTGCCCAGCAACTAACCTCCCCTAATCTGTGCTATCTTTGGTTCATATGTGCATGTGTGTGCACACCTGGAAGTCATGGCAACCTCTAGCAACTGACTCCTTCTGGGGGCCTGGAGGATATTCAGAGAGAGGTGACTGAATAAACCCTGCTCCTGCCTCCCACCTTTGGTATTCCAAGGAGGTCTCCCATCCAAGTACTTGCCAGAGTCGACCCTGCTTAGCTTCCAAGTTCTGATGAAATTGGGCTTGCCTGGGCTATCCAGGTCAGGGCACCTAATCTGTGCTATCTTGAAGGGTCACTGTAATTATAAGCTACTGCAGCACTGAAATTGTGTCACTTTACACACTACATTTATTATTACTGTTTTTGTTGTTGTTGTTGTTAATAACGTCGTTCATCGATCATCATTCTTACTGTGACTCAAGACAAAATATTAAAAGCGATTCAATCACTGTACACCTAATATCCTTTAAGGGTATATTAAAATGTAAAGAGTTATGTGATAAATATTTGTTTGCATACTTATGTAGCATGGAGGCATGCTCATCACGGAGCTCTGGTTGCTTTCAGTTCCTCCTTGAGAAAAAGTCAATGGAAAACTCTGTTTTGCTTCTATGTAATGTGTTGGTGGGTATATCATGGGTCTTTGTGCATAGATCCCAGTGGTCATAATTGTACACTGGCCCTCCCTCTGATTCTTGTCCATTGTAATGACAGGCATTCCAGTATGATACAAAACTCTATGATAGCCAAACAAAATGACATAAATATCCAAAAGTCAAACACAAAAGTGTGTTTGTAGTGCTATTGACAATTGGCAACCATATGGTCCTTTTGAAATGGGTTTATTTAGATTCGTGGTCACTACAGCACAAGTTAAGAAGGTGAATCATGAACCATATCACACCCTGTGCTCTCTAGAGGTTCTGAATAGAGACACAAGTCAATATGGCTAGTGTTGCTTTTTTATTATTATGTATGTTGCCATGTCATTGGTTCTCTGCAGAAGAGGTGGGGAAAAGAGCTAGATTGATGACACCAGCATTTGTCAAGACAAATTAGAATTTGAAGTTTCATTGTGAGCTGTATTCTGGTTTTACAAACCACACATAAAACATGGCTCTTCATTAAATCTGACATTGGCCATTGGTTTTAAATCTGAACAAAGCCATTGGTTCATTTTTTTCAATGTTAAGGAATGGCCTGTGAGTGTGTGCCATTACTCCACAATTTCAAAGGGATGGGTGCAATGTTCCCTCTAAGCTGAGTTAGTGTGAGCTAGCTCACACTAACTCAGCTTAGAGGGAACACTGGATGGGTGCATGCTCTGCTCATCTGAAACTGTGCATTATCTGTGCATGCATCAATGCCCCGCAGAGCTGAGGAGTTCAGCTACTATGGGGTTACAGAGGTAAGGCAATCCAGGGTTGCAGGTGTGTATGGATCCTGGTAGCCTGGGTTTCTTTGTGACATTTCCTTGAACCTGGATTTGAGTCAGTGCCCTTTTCCAGTCTGAAGACTGTTGCTTCAAAGGGCCAGATTAATTCTCCACCCAAAAGTGTATGTGTTAACTACGTTCTTAGTTATATGACCATTAATAGCACATCAGAATAGCCCAACAAACACAAAGCAACATGAGGAACAGTAGAAAAGTATGGAGTCCTCAGTTTAAAAAAATTAAAAGCATTCGTCAACTAGGAAAGAGCAAGACAAGGTAGATAGAAATTATTGTTGATGTTAGCTGGGTCCTCCTAGTTGAGATTAATCTATATCATATGTAAGAAGAATTCTGAGCTATATTATTTCAAACTGTAGGTGGGGATAGGTTGTATTTTTCAGTACTCCCCTGGTCTATGGTAAGTCAGCACAAAAGAGAAGGCTACTCTAAATCGGCCTCCTTGACACACTAGCTTACTACATGTGGCCAGTTTTCAACATTGGAAAGCCTTTCGAAATATGACTTTCCACCTAAAGCGGCATAGTCCATATTGCTATTACCTTCATCTATCAGCTAATTATATTTAGAAACAGCTCTATGACTGAAGATTCTTCATATTTATATCTTTGTTTTGTAATAATCCTGATTTGTTCATTTGTTTTGTAATGATCCTGACTTGTTTGTTTGCTAACCCTAACCCATATTTCCAGTGTAAAGAGGAGCTCATGACAGCTTAACATGACCAATACAACTATATTTTAAAACAGTATTAATATCAGCCATGTATAATGCAGTTTTGGATTGAAAGACAAGAGATGATCTATAGATTGTTTTTGTAGTACTGTATAACATCTTTTCTTTCTCTCTTTTTTTCTACAGACCTTTGTAGTACTAAACAGAGTTTCCGATTTAGTGCCACGCCTGCCTTGTACATTTTAAGTCCTTTTAATCTGCTTAGGAGAATAGCTATTAAAATTTTGATACATTCATATCCTTTTAAAAACAGTATAATTTGCCCATTCAGTCCCCGTATTTTCTGCTTTTGCTTGTTTCTGGTGCTGACTTTAAAAAAAGTATGGCACGTGTGGTATACATGTCTTTCATCCAATATGTAATGGTATAGATATGTCACAAGGATATTCAAAATGTCTAGGTAACTCAGTTGGAGGTTATATTGATAGAAGTGGCATAGGTCATATGTATGTGTGTGTATTTGTGACATATTAACATTTGGGTCTAAGGTTTTGCTATTGGATCTGAGTGAGTTAAGACCAGAGTACATACTACATTTGGCATGGGGAAACCACTGAAAAAATGGCTTCCCCATGACAACAACTCCCTCTGACCTCCATAACATTCCACCACATCAGTCAAGCCCATTCGATGCAGGTCTTCATGCTCCACAGTCCCACTGACCATGGGGAGGGAGTCATAGAGGCCAGCAATACAGTAAAAGAAATTTCTAACAGTAAAAATTAAGGTACTTTGGAACAAATTCCCAGAGTAGTTTGGATTATCTCAGGGCTGGATATTGTTGAAAATATTGGGTCAACAGGGAGTTCTACTGTTTGGAAAAGTGTTAAAATATCCAGAATAAAATATCCAGGCCTCCCCCAATCCCTCCCCCCCAAAAAAACCCTGGTGCCATAATTTTTTGGTTTTTTAAAACTACCATACTTCTGTTCATGAAAACGAAACAAGGTTTTTGTGGATGCTCGGCATGACCCAAAAGTACAGCTGGCAACCTGTGCAGATTGGGTGCTTTTTCTCCTTTTGTCAGAGACAGACTACAATTCTCAGGTCCTTGAAATCTAGAAGTCACCTCTATATTCTACAAGAGACAGACACCTTTGCCCCCATCCCCACTGGGCGCTTTGCATACTAAGAAGGTACTCCTGAATATTGTGCTCATTGTAATTATGTACACTGAGGACACTATATAAATAAATAATAAATATTAAATGCTCCCAGTGGTGGACCCTATGGCCTGTTTCCACCAGTGCAAGTTGCTTCCACAGGCAGAATGGGGATTGTTGTCAATCCCTCCCTCCCGTTGCAAACCCTTATATCCACATTTGTTCCTGGAGGTCCCCTGTAGCTTGGGCAGGATTTCAGGAGGGGTGCAAGGGGACTGAGGAGGGAAGTGGAGCTCCACTCATGGACCATTTCAGACCATGTATGATTACCCCTCAGGAGCATGCACATCTCTGGCCAGCTCACTTGGTTTCAAACTGGATACCTGTTATTAACAGGGTTGGTTATTTAACTTATAAGGGAAAGTTCCCATTTGCCCATTGCCCCAGAAGACTGATAGCAGCAAAGAAAGCCAAGCCACAGCAAATCTGCCAGTGCGTTAGGCACCACTTGGCTCAGACCCTTCAGTGGCAGTGATGATCTGTCAGTTTACCAGTTGCCTCCTCCTGTATTGCTGCCAGACTGGGGGAGGAAGAAATGGGTGAGCCAATGCCCATCATTAGTACTGTAGGAGCTGATCATCTTGATTTGCTGCAGACCCATTTTCACTTCCTAGTCCACCCATGCTGTTGTTGTTTTTACAACTGTATGTTCTTGTGTAGTAGATAAGTAAGCCAAAAGCACTGATGCCTTTGCTTTTTATTTTAAGAACGGCGTATGCCTGTGACTGTGCTGTGCTGATGACCTGACTGTAGTTCTTGTAATGTATAGAAAAATCACAACAAATGCTCTTAACTTTTTTTCTACAATTTAACTTTGAAGCATTCAATAGGTGCCTTTAGGCATTTCTTAATCATGTGCCAGGGTCCAGGATAAAAATGAATTGCAACCTACAGGGGAATTAAACAAAGCTTCCAAGGAGGATGCTATCAATCTAAATAACCAATGAAAATATTTTAAAAATCATGAACATTTGGGGAATAAATGGTATCATAGAGTATTTAAAAATCATAGAATGAGGCCCCGGTCACATGGGAGGCTTTGATCCACGAGAGGGACGGATCGGGGCGCAGCAAGCGGGCGCGATCACACTGCAACGTCTGGGAAGCGGTGCGCACCCGTCCCCGATCCGTCTCTTCCGGCTGGAGATGCGGATCAAAAAACTCCCTACAAAACACTACTACCTACCTGAAAATCCGCAGCAGAGGCGGCCGTGGGATCGCCGGCGCACCCGTGAGCTCCCTGGCCAAACTGCACATGTGTGCACATGCGCAGTGGGCTGCCTCGCTCACCAATCTGTGGCTTCCCACCCCTGGCATCTGATCATGCCGGGGAGCAACCTACACGGCGGCTCGGGGATCTGTCTGATCCCGCCGCTGCACGTCTCTTTTGATGCGGCTCAAAAAAGCTGCACTTCAGCTGCACCTTTCCCCCCAGTGTGACCGGGGCCACAGTGTCATTTCACTGAACAATAGAATACGTTGTAGCTCTGTTCTCCCAGGGGTCATCTCAGATTTATATATCAAACTCTTACAAGTTTTGTCTTTTTTTAAAAAATCACATTTTTTCATGTTGTGGAATTTTTCTGCAAACCTGGGGATTTCCCCAAGTTTGTAGATAAATCCCCACCCATCTCAATATGGCCTTATTTTGTAGATTTTTCACTCGGCATTGGGGAGGGCTATGTCTCAGAATTTCCCTTATAAATAAAAGCTGAATGGTGGTGGCACTTCTCTAGAACATTCCACACGCTCCAAAATCAGTTCGCTCTCTGATCTGTCATTCAGAGGGTCTCCCTATCCACTGGCTGCTTTGCCTGAGTCCTGCCTCCAACATTCTAAACATTTTGCTGTTCCTCTCCCCCCCATAGCCAGTCAGAACACAGAGGTTATTTGCATATGCAGCCTCATTGGCCTCTGCCTCGGAACACAGAGGTCGTTTGCATATGCGACTTGATTGGCTTTTGCCTCTAACATTCTAAACAGTTTTGCTGTTCTGAGGTAAAATGTGTCCAATCTCCAGGTGAGGGCTGGAGATCACTCAGAATTACAACTGCTTTCCAGATCGCAGAGATCAGTTCCCCTGGAGAAAATGGTAGGCTCTGTATCCTTATATGCTGCTGAGGTGGCCCCCACATGACAGCCAATGTGACGCAGCAGTCAGGGCTTCAGAGCACGGGAGAGGCTGCAGGTGTGTGGGGGTGGAAAGCTGAAGATTGAGGGGGAAATAAAGGTAGGTTGATGGTTGGCTGGGAAGGAGATAGGGTTGCCAACTCCAGGTGGGAAATTCCTGGAGATGTGAGGGAAGGAGCCTGGAGAGGGTGAGGTTTCAGGAGGCGTGGGACTTCGGACAGGTACAACGCCATAGACTCCACCCTCCAAACCAACTATTCCCTTCTGGGGAACCATCGTTGCCAATATCCAACTATTCCCTTCTGGGGAACCATCGTTGCCAAGATCACTCAAAATTACAACTGTTCTTTAGGTAGCAGAGATCAGTTCCTCTGGAGAAAATGGTGGACTCAGTGTCATTACACCCTGCTGAGGTCGCCACAGCAAATTGACACTGAGTGTCCAAGGCCGGGGCACCCACCCAGAGCCTCTTTCTAGAGGCCGTTGTATTTATTTCTACAACTGACCTTTTTCCTAGTTAGATATAATGAAAATAGTCTTCTGAATATTTAAATGAAAAGCAGGCACAGGTGACTGCACTCAGGACTGGTGGTATAGCATTTAACCCATTTCTTTCTGAATGTCTTCCTGCTAAGGATTAGTGATGGGCATGAACTGGCTCACAAACTAAAGTTTGTCATGAATTTTGGGTGGTTTGTTATTCATGAAGCGATGTTCATGAACTAAAGAGCCACCATTAAGTTCCACAAATTTTAAGGCAGTTTGTGAAGAGCAAAAAGCAGGGATGGCTCCAAGCCATTTAAACCCCTGCTTTCTGCTTTTCATGAAAAATAGCTGAGTGTAGGCTTACCAAACAAATGCTTCCTCAGTGGCTCACAGCATACAGTATCAAAGGTAAACTTACATCGGACAAACAGTATTAGGGTTGCCAAGTCGCGGCGGGGGATCGCATGTCTTTGCAGAATCCCTGCCGTGGGGATGGCGAGACGCATTGCACCCGCCGTTGCCGGGACATGACGCTATGCGCTGCTCTGGCAACAGGGCTCCAAACAGCCCCGTTGCCAGAGCGACGCGGAGCGTCACATCCTGGCGACGGCGGGTGCAGCGTGTGCAGCCGTCCCCATGGTGAGGCTCCTGCCAGGAAATACAATTCCCCCGCCGGAATTTGGTAAGCCTAGCTGAGTGTGGGGGAGCAGAAAGTTTGCAGCTCCCCGCCACTCAGCTGTTTGATTTAAGTGGCTCAGAGCCATTTCACCCCCTGCTTCCTGCTCCCCACAAAAAGTGGGGAGTAGAAAGCAGACATTTGAATGGCTCAGAGTCATTTCATGCCGTGCTTTCTGCTTGCACCCCATTTTTGGCAGGGAACAGAAAGTGAGGCTCAGAGCCATTTAAACCCCTGCTTCCTGCTCCCTGAAAAGCTGCAGAGAACAGAAAGCAGGGTCACAAGCCCATCCAAACCAGTTCAGTTCGCAAACCAACATATTGGTTCATAGTTCAGTTTATGGTTTGGTTAATGGTTCAGCCACGAACCATGAACCAAACTGCAAAATTGCAGTTTGTGTCCATCCCTACTAAGGATTGCCTCCTTTCCAGCACTTTTGAAAAGCACTGTGAATGGAGGGATTTTGAACACAAAAATGTATGGGGGGGGGACAGTTAAGCTGCTTATCCCTTGACAGGAAAAAGAATGATTCAGGATGTCCTTTGAATGCCTGGACAACATTTCCAGACTCAGGAAACTGATTCAATATTGATTAGAAATGCTTCTTTTCTGAATGTGTTCACCAATTGTCTCCAGGAGAATCCGGGTATCTATGACTCAAGTTTATAGTATAATTTCCAAACCACAGCATTGACCGGTTTGGTGTAGAATGACAAGAAGTATGACAGGAGGAAAAGTGTGAGATTGATAATTAAACATATGAATGTTGGGATACTGATGATGTTGTTTATTTTATAGTGTAATTACTTTCATAGACATCTAGTATATTTTGCATGGTTTACAGATGTCTGCTGTGCCTTAGTGGGATGGCACTCAGAGTTTCTATAATTTAAAAAAAAATGTTAAGAAATGTAGAACCTAATTGTTCCTTTCTAATAAACTGGTGAATCTTTTTTTGGATCTGTACTCTTGGAGAATTGCCCAGGACATATCCCTGAAAGGATCACTGTGAAGTATTATGAAATCAAAGGTGAAAGGACTCTTATTTATGCATCAGCTGTTCTCTGCTTACATTACAGTTTTACAGCCTTGACGTTAGGTGTTAAGCAGTGATATCCAAAGGTGAAAGGTGATGTTTTTGTTTTCACTCTTCGGTGATAGATTGATTCATGTGTGGGGTTGAATCAGTCTGTAATGTAGAGGTGAATCCTAACTTGGCCAGAATCAGATTCCCTTCCACCTTCTGTCCTGCTATAACAATGTAAGATTGGTTCAGAGATGATTTGCCATGTGGTCCTCAGATCGGTCACACCCTGCTAGGTCTGTGGAAGTTAATAGGCTTAAAAGGGTACAACTCTGTTTAGGATTGCTTTGTCAGTCCTTGTGTATGAAACTCCTTCAGTGTGTATATTTGTATTTTAATTTTTTTAACTTGAGGCTTGCATTTTCAGCCACTATCTGCACTGTCACTTTTGTTACTCGTTTGTCCCTGTTGCTTCATGGTTTTTTCCCCCATTGTATTTTGCTCTCTCTAGTAGTCCCAGAGGGAGCGAAACACATGTGGAAACGGCGGGGAACCCAAAGCAATAGGGACAAAAGAGTGATAAAAATGGCAGTGCAGAAGTGGCTCCCTAGTTCCACATATGAGACCAAAACCTCCAGCTGAGAGAAATGCAGGCTGCAGTTCCTCCTGGAACCCAGCATTTCAAATTGCAGATGGATATCATATGTACAAATGCTGTCTCATATTACTTAAAAATATACATACACAGAGCATGTCATGGAGAAGAATGAGCTACAACCCATGTCCCTTAAATGGTGAATTTGTATTTATAGTGAGACATTTTTTTCTATACAGGGAGCAGTGAGTCCACATACAAGACACAACATGGAGTCTTAAATGGAACGGCTCATCAAGAATGGCAGTGTATGATTAAACAGCAGCAGAAAGTCTAAAAGGATCAGTATACCTGGTGTGGTCTAAAAGTGTAATGCAGAAGAGCTGTGCACAATTTGGTACTTTTTTTTGTTTGCACCTCTTCGTCCTGTTCTAGTGTAGTACTGCAGCTCAAAGTCAGCTTAGTTAACCAAGAATGGCCCATAGCATGCCAGAGATGTACTTTGGGGCAGTCCTAGAACTTCCTTGGTGGATTGTATCACTCATATCTGGCAGCTCACAGCACAATGATCTACAGGACCAGGACTCCAGTGATCAGGGAAACGCATTAGTATTGCCTATATTAATTAACTACAAAGCCTTAAGAGTATTCTACTCTATTGTAGCAGTGGGGCTGTGGCTGAGTGGCAGAGCATCTGTTTTTCATGTAGATGATCTCAGATTTGGTCCCCTCTACCTAAGACCCTGGAAAGCTGATGCCAGTCAAAGGAAATAGTATTGAGCTTGACAGAAAACAGGCCAGATTCAGTATAAAGCAGTTTCATGTGTTCATTGATGAGAATATTGGGGTTTTCTACCAGGTGTAATAAAAAGAACTTTAGTAGGGGACTTTTCTTAATTTGCAGCTGAATATGCAATATGCTATGTTTCCTTCTTCCTTGACTTTCCTTTACAGTATTTAGCATGATCATTATGTGCACTATTTTGACGAACTGTGTGTTCATGACTTTTAGTAACCCACCGGACTGGTCGAAGCAGGTGGAGTAAGTAACAAAACTGATTTTGTTTTGAATTTCTGAAAATGTTTTGCTTAATCTTTTAGAGCAGTGGTAGCCAATTGGGGAGGGAGAGGCAAGTATGTCAGCTGCATGGCACGAGACGATGCCACTCTAGTTTATGTCCTTGATGTAGTTCTGCTTCTGGCATGTGGCACAGCAGTGGAATCAGAGACAGGAGTGTGAGCCTAACCTTATGCTATAGCCAGGTGCATAGACCCTCCTGATGCCATCCAAATATGCCAGGAACCCCCACTGCCTAGCCTTTTACCACAGACAATACCTATGCTTCAGATCAGCCAGTCACAATTTAAGGGCTGTTGCTTATGTCAGCCAGATTCTGGCAATGTCTGTCAAAACCCCATGAAAGCATTATGCAGTCAAAATTATAGAATCCAAGGGACAAAGACTTATTTAAAATCAATGTTTTAAAAAATTGCAACCAGTCTTCTTTTGTTATAAATGCCACCCTATAAAATTTCAAATATGAAAGTTTGATTTGTATATTTGGCTATTTCTTGGGGGTGGGCACGGAAGTTAGGACATACCTTCTAACAAGTTGTATTCTGTTCTGCTCCGTCATTCTTGGCTCTAACAGGTATACGTTCACTGGTATTTATACATTTGAATCACTTGTGAAAATTATTGCAAGAGGCTTCTGCATAGACGGTTTCACTTTTCTTCGTGATGCATGGAACTGGTTAGACTTCAGTGTCATCATGATGGCGTAAGTTACATGTTTGGTTCTCCTTGTGTCAGCAGGCTCTGTATGTGAGTGAAAGAAATTGCCGGAGGTTGATTTTCAAGAAATCTGAAAGTGACAGATCCACCAACCCCTCCCATCATTCCCGAGTCATTATGAGTAACTTCTAAGTATCTGAAATTCTCATATTAGGATGCAGGACTGAGATCATTCCCCATAAATCTACTGTGTTTGTATTTGAGACCAATCTCATGCAATTAGTTCTAGCTCATTCTTGACCTAAAATCGGTTCTAGGTTATTTGTTGGTTCTGGATTATTCTTGGCCCAGATGAAAGCTAACAATAAGCCTCACGAACTCCAATCCTGGCTCTTCCTCAGGACTTCCTTTTTATTGTAGTTTTATTTTTAATACCCAATGGATCAGTAAATAGAAATGGAATAGAATTATAGATAAAGATGCAGGTCTATCTAGGGAAATGATTCAGTTTGCTTGTTTAATTTCTTTTGCTTTGTTTATATTTGCTTTGTTCTTTTAGCTAGGTCAGTTTGTCTTTCAGATCTGATAAGCAGTGAATAATCCAGCTACTGTGCAACATGTAGAACTCTGCATTCATAGAGACAGAAACTAGACTTCTAGTGTGTTTCAAGCTCTGATGGGTTTGGCTGCTGCTGGCATTGGCGCAGCTGGCATCAACTACTGCTGCACTGAATGCAGCACTTAACCCACTAGAAACTGATTTTTGACAAATTAGATTGGGTCATGTTACTAAATTATTATTTTCTACCGCTAGATGTTTTGATGTTGCACATCTCAATTCGGACTCTTAAAATCCAAAGGGTGTGTGTGACCAGCATTGGAAGGATGATTTTCAACATATGTTCTGAGTGTAATGGGTAGTGGAATCCAGGATTCTGAGGTTTTCTTCCTGGATAGAATAGGCCTCAATGTAATTCTAAACCACAAAAAGTCAAAAACACTAACACATTGATTTGCCTTAACATCTTTCAGAAAGATCTGAAAGATTAACGCATTGTTTTGCCTTAACAAAACGTTAATCTTTAAATTGCCGCACAACACCATTTTCATAATTTGGGGTGATCAGAGGTCGATTCGGGGGGATCGCGGGGGATTGCCGTTTCCCTGGGTGAGGTGTGGGGGGCGGGGCACACAATGAAGCCCCGCCCCCTGCTTCCGGCCGCCTCACTTCCGGCCCTCATTCAGCCAAGAGGAGACAGGAGAAGAGGGAGGGTAAGTTGCTTCCTCCCTGCCTCTTCCCACCCCTGCCTGCCTGGGGCCAGGGAGGGCCTTGGCAGGGCTTCCTCGCACTCCCGCCAGCCTTGCAGGTCCACCGCCAGGCCCCTGATGTCAGGGGATGTGGCATATGCTAATGAGTTATGCTAATGAGTTCCCGTAGCTCTTTTTCTACGAAATGACCCCTGGG
>NW_015170973.1:113893-140915 GCF_001447785.1 Gekko japonicus | reverse complement strand
GTGGGTTTAGATTCAGAGGAATTAGCTGTGTTAGTCTGTTGCTGCAAAATAGTCCAAGAGTTCAAATAGCACCTTTAAGATTAACAAATAGCACCTTTAAAACTAACCTTTAAGACTAAGACTAACTGAGTGGTAGGTGTGGCCTTATGACACACTTCCGGTGATGGCAGGGGGTGTGGCCTTATGACACACTTCCGGTGATGTCAGGGGGTGTGGCCTTATGACACACTTCCATTGATGTCAGGGTTGTGGCATATGCTAATGAGTTATGCTAATGAGTTCCCCTAGCTCTTTTTCTACGAAACGACCCCTGGGGGTGATAATTCATTAAAGTGCTACGCAATAGGATTGGGAAACAATTTTATTTAATGTGGCAAACAACATCAGGAGGCCACAGTAACCTCCCCTGGGATGAAAGGGCTGTGCAATAGGGAGAGAGGGTTTTAGTCACGTGGGATCCTTGGGTTTGGCCCATGTATTAAGTGTTTTAAATTGTTTTATTGCTGTTTTATCGCACTGTGTGCCATACTCTTGTAAGCCGCCCTGAGCCCGCAATGCGGGGAGGGCGGGGTATAAATAAAATTAAATAAATAAATAATAAAAATAAAAATAAATAAGAGTGTTTAGAGCGGCTTATTTTCATGCTATTATTAGAAAATTGGTGAAACTTCATCCAAGTTACCAAATTCTGATCTACTTTGGCCATCTTGGTTTTCTTGGCTAGTTTCTTTGGTTACTAGTATGCTGCCAGATCTCCTGATTTCCTGGTACCACATTCCTAACTTGTTAACATTGTTCATGGGCACATTTTAGCTCACTCTTAAAGAGGCCCTCCCCCCAAAAAGCCAGGGTTTATAGGCCAACCAGATTCTGCCACAGATAGTAATGGGAAGTATAGCCAATGCAAGAGAGCCTGTAATAAATGAGACTTCTCAGTGCAGTCCTAAACCAAGTTATACCCTTTTAAGTCTATTGAAGTCAATGGACTTAGACAGGTGCAACTGGGGTTGACAACTTTTAAACTGTCCCTTCTAGATATCCCTTTAATATCCATTTCATCTGTAGCAATTATCAGGTGATGTTCTTTAACTTTGTGCCATGAAAAGTTTCAACTGCAGATTTGTGCAAATTAAATTTCTGTTAAAGGGGCAGAATTTTTTCCTTGGCCAGTTGAACCTTAAGTGCAACTCTTATTAGGAATGCAATGTGTTTATTTGCATCCTTTTTTCTTTCTTTCCCTCTTTCTTTTTCTTTTCTGTTTTAAAAATGCTACTTCCAAAGCACTTGATATTTTGAAATCTGTTTTTTTCCTGCAAATGAACATGACACTTAAGAAAAAAAGCCAGGTAACCCCAATTGGTGCCATTAACTCTGGTTTAATTCTGCAGGTATATAACAGAGTTTGTAAACCTAGGCAATGTTTCAGCTCTGCGCACCTTCAGGGTACTGAGAGCTTTGAAAACTATTTCTGTAATTCCAGGTAAGGCAGTTGGTGTTAGGTGTTGGGTTGCAGCTCCCTGTGAGTGATGTATTGCTTCGTCTGTAGTTGTTGTTTTATTCCCCACTCCCATTTTTTGTGTGTGTTTTTGTCAATGTGTCTCTTTGTGTGTGACCTCCCTTGTTGCAGATATGTCACAGAGTTTGTGGACCTTGGGAATGTGTCAGCCTTGAGAACTTTCAGAGTTCTCCGAGCTTTGAAAACTATCTCTGTCATTCCAGGTGAGAAATGCTTCTAACCTCTAAGAGTGACTGTGTCTTGCACTTCCGATGTGTGTCCTTTGCCTTCCTCGTCCCACACCTTTTCAAAAATGGTACTGCCACATTTTTGACGGGCCTTGCATTCTGCATGAAGAGGCCCTTCAGACAACCTATTTAAGTTCTATAGCTGGTCAAAAACAAAGTCTCCTTGAACATCATTGAAAAATTTCCACGATGTTGTCATTTTAACATTTGGAAAACCATGATGAGTGTCATGTTTTCATAGGGTAAATTCATTTTTTTAAAATAGGTTTTTTTAATTGGGGGAAAACACATCTAGGAGAAATCAAAACTACAAATGTTAAGGAAAGAAGCATTTTAAAAGTGCACAAATGGCAACTTTTTCAAAATACTGGAGGGGGGGGGGGTTTGCTTAAATTTTGCCTGTTTGGGAAATCACAAACCCAGCTCTAGTTAACAATGAGGAATTGTATGACTCTTTAACAGCAATCCCACCCCAGCCCTATATAATCTGCATGTTTGTACCTATGCTTTCCATAGAGTAGAAATGTACAACTGTGTTAAATTTTAATGTCAATGTACCTATGCTTTCCATAGAGTAGATATGTACAACTGTGTTAAATTTTAATGTAAATGGTGACAATTCCCAGTTATGAGACCAAGTGAGACTCCAGAAGCACTCCTGTTTCTGATACATCTGATATCTGATTTGATACTATGGCAGAGAATAGTCTAGGGTGGAAGGAAAAGGAAATCTAAAAGCTGGAGTCATTTCACAAACCTCTCTTAGACAAGGACTGTTTCCTACATACAGGATTTTTCTACATGCAGAAGAAAAGTCACATTTCCACTCACTTGTGAAATAGCCATGTGAATATTTATTGTGCCCCATGTACACAAGTTGGCTGCTCAACTGGTATATACATAGTATAATGAATTCATGTTAGACCTTCACACATTGTGGTAAACTGTTTTTTCCTTCGTAGTGTATATCTTTAAGCAATGTGTGACATGTCCCTTCAGGGAAGATGATGGGTACAATGACTAGGATATCAGCATGGGTTCTGTTCAAGCCAGAATTTTTTGTTCCTTGCTCCGGAAAATTGCTTGTGTGAGCTTGGACCTCTCACTTAAGGCTGAATCACATGTTACACTCTGCCAGTTATTTCTTCTTTAAAAAAAAAAAAAACCTCAGAAGACTTGTCTTCTTGTGAGTTGGATCCAGCAGTCTGTTCACACAAAGATAATGGATCTTCATGTACCTATTTTGACTCTTCCTTGCTTTCCTCCCCACCCAGGCAGTTCCTTCCAACCCCATGAAAGTTTATTCCTGGGGTCACAGGACCTGCATGGAGTAATATGCCATGCACATAAGTGAGATGCAGTGAGGGGAGGGGAGGGGGAAAACCATCCCCTCCTCCCTGTTTTGTCAATGGAGCTCCACTGATGGAAGAGGCAAGAAGAATGGATTTTTCCCCCTTCCCCCTCTCCACTGGATCCCACTTGACAATGTGGGTCCCATAAGCTTTCCAAGGGTTGAAAATGGTTGCAGGGGGGATGGAAAAGTGGGGAAGACCCACGACTGTCAGTGCCAGTGAAGGAAAAATGCATGGGGTAGCTGGAGGGCAGCTGAGATTAGGCCTGGCTGAAGCTGACCCTCGTGTTAGGAGCTGGACGGCTGGACTCTTTGCTGCAGGGAGCCGTCCAGTACTAGTTTAAGTGGGATTGGAGAGCTGTTGTTGACCCAGCAATGGGTGAGACTCAACTGAAGAATTATAGGGGAGGCGCAAGTCCCACCTCTTCCTGCAGGGAATCTTAGGTCCTGCCAGGATTAACGAGTGTTGCCTTTCTCTAGTTTATGGCTAGAGTCCTGATCAATGCTCCCTCTAAACTGTGGAGACTTGTGAGCAAAGATTCTACTTTGTGAGCTACTGGCATTAAAGTTGTGAGCGTGCGATTTAGCTACTGCATAAATCACTTTGCTCTGGAGCCTTCTTTCTTGAGCGAAGGCAAAAATGTGTGAACCAGAGGCTAAAAAACTGTGAGCTAGCTCACACTAACTCAGCTTAGAGGGAACACTGGTCCTGATCCACTAGGTGAACATTCTTCTATCCAGTCCAGGCTTAACATCTGGCTGTCTGCCTCCTATGGTCCTGGGGGAGACTGTGGGGGTCTAGTGGTAGAAGGACCACTTGGGGATATCCTATCTGCCCAGTCTTCTCATTGTATGGAAGCTGGCTCTTGATCCACAGAACCTCAGGCCTTCAGATTGGACTCAATTGTGACTGAGAAGATCATAGAGGTTCTGGGGTGCAAGGAGCCTGGGGAATAATGAGAACCATAGGGGCTCTCTTCCCTCATGAAGTGGATGGGCTAGTTCAGTCCAGCCCCATGAGAGCAGTGTAACATTTGAGCTAACAACTGACAGAACACTCTGAAATGCCCACACCAGCAGCCATTTCTGTGATCAAAAGAACACTAAAATGTATTCCACAGATAATAGAACTTGTTTACTGTGTGAGTTGCTAGATAACAATGGCCACTTAAATAGATGTTTGAATTCAAAAGAAGCTTATGTGCTTTGCATAGACCTGGAATATAAACCCTGTGCATGATATAAGATTTCCAGCCTTTGCTTGGGCCTGCCTCATATGATCCAGCTTGCTTCACATTTTTATAATGCCTGCTGTATTCTATATGATTAGCCTTTTGCATGGTCCAAAAAAAAAAACTTTGCTACCACTGCAAATGCAATAGGGTTCTAATCCCTCCGCAGAAGTCCATCTGTCCCCCTCAACTCATGATCCTTCTGAAAAGTTAGGTTTTTCTCCTGGCCATCAGTAGTATGTAAGTCAATCACACATTACCACAATAAATAAAGGGAACTGGCTTCAAGATTATAGAAGGCATCCATAATTATGTATTTATTTGAAATATTTATATGCCATCTTTTCTTCTTCAGCAAGCCTCTAAACCAATTCCCTCAAAAGCCTCATAGGATACCCAAAATTTTTTGCTTGGCCCTGAAGCAACTGGCTTGTCCCAGGCTGCTGCACAGAAGGGACAGTGAGTCAGCAGCACACAGCAATTGCCTTCATAAGGAAGGCAGAAAGCCTTTAGAAGGCTTCTTTCAAACATCCTGTAGGCTGGGCAATTAATAGCCCAGCCAATAACATTTCATGTATCATTAGAATTCAAAAGGCTCACAACAATAGCATCCATAGCCCTAAGACTGTAAATGAGCTTCTCTCCATATGATCAAAGGTGCATTTGCCTTGTGACTGCTAACTTGCTGTAAAGCTAACTACATCCACAGGTAGATAATGTGCTGCTATGGAATGGTCTGGCCCAATGAATGATCTGGGAGAAGTTGCTGAAGTTTAGGGGCATGTGACCTCCCCAACCCGTGTTCTGAACGGGAGGCCACTGGTAACAGATCTGAGCTTTCCAATGAAGAATAGGATAGGTGTAAAAATAAAATCAGATGCGCTGATTCAAATTCACAGCAGTTGAAGAACCAGTCATGCGCATCTCACCGAACATTTTACATCAAAATTGAACAGAAATGGTGAACCAAGCACATAACATGAATGTAAACCCAACTCAGATCTAGCACTAAAATCTGTTATAAATGGCAACTTGTGATATATCACATTTGCATGTACACTTTAATGCCAGAAGAAGGAGGGGTTGGGGGGATGCTCTAATTGCCACTTGTGGAAATCTCGCTAGGAGGAAAAACTGGAATGTTATTAAAACAGCGAGAACACTGTTCCAAAGGTTTTTCAACCAGACCCTTCGGGGAATGCAGTGAAAGCAGCAGTAAGGGGGACATTAGTATCAATTATAGCTGCATGAAAGCTCTGAGGGATTTGGAGAGGGAGAAGACTTGGGGAGTGTGAGTCAGAGAATGGATGCAGTTCAAGAACTGGGACTAATAAAACGTATTTGAAAATGTTTGGATCAAGTGGTAGATTGAGGGGGGTGAAGAAACTGACAGGTAAAAATGCTTAATGGTTCATTAAACGCATTTAATTTTCATAAATTGGAGGAAAGGACAGTGAGTTAAAAGGGATTAATTATAATGGGGCAGCTGCTGGAGGAAAAGCATTGTGGTTGGCTACTTTGATAGGGAAAACATTGGCTGTACCTCGTTTTAATGTTGATTTCAAAATCTATATGAGCTGAAAAGCAGTTGGGTTTAGTGGTAAATTTACCTAGCTGATGGGGGGGGGAGAATAGGTAGAAGAGAACAGACAGATTTTGAAAAAAAGACAGATTTAAGGAAGCTGCTGTGTGCTTGTGGGCGCATCCAGAGGACCATTTTACCCAAGATGCAGGGCTCTAGTCGGGGGGGAGCTCTCAGGTACGGAGCTCTGGAAGAGAACCTCTAGGGGGCGGGGCGGTCACGTGGTGAAGCCCCGCCCCCTTCTTTACCCCGCCCTCTGCTTCGATCCTCATTCCGTTTGGGAATGAGGATGAAGCAGGAGGGTAAGTAGCCGGGCCTTCTGACACACTTCCGGTGATGTCAGGGGGTGTGGCCTTCTGTCACTTCCGGTGATGTCAGGGGGCGTGGCATATGCAAATAAGTTATGCTAATGAGTTATGCTAATGAGCTCCGGCAGCTCTTTTTCTACAACAAGACCCCTGCCAAGATGTATTGACTTTTTATTCCACAAGTAATGCTTGTTGGTGAAAAGGTAAACATCTACCTTGTCTAGCTACTAGTGGAGTCCAAGATTCCTTCAGGCAAATTATTTGTCCTTTGTTCCTATAGCACAGCAATGGCATGCACCAAGAATGGGAAAAAACCTCTCAATCTGAATTTATCCCTAAACTCAAAAAATGTATATTGGATATGTTTTCCTACGGCACAAGGAGGCTTACAAAACAAAACTAAAAGACCAAATAACAATTAAAAAAATCCCAATTCCCAGCCTGACCTCTTAAAATGCCAGCAGCTCACACTCCATCAAATGCTCTGGTGAATACAGTGGCATTACATTACCCCCTAAAAGTTTCCACAGACATCCCCCCTCATCTCCCTGAGAAAGTTGTTCCATAAAGTGGAAACATGAAAGCACCGGTCTTGCCCTTGTCAGATCTCAGAAGCTATGCAGGGCTGACCATGGCAAGTAATTGGAAGGGAGACCTCCAAGGAATACCAGGGCTCGAGATGCAGAGGCAGGCTATCAAGCCAACCCCACTAGGAGTTGCCAGAAGTCACTATGACTTCCAGGTATGCAAGCATAAACAAGACAGACAGAAAGAACCGGTTTTCATTCATTCTAGGCAAGCCATCTTTAGTGAGGGAACATGTAGTAGGTGGCAAGCTGAAGACTGTAGCTGATGACAGGGCCATACAAGGAGAGATGGCCCTTTTGATATGTGGGAGAAAGTCTGAACTCTCCCTAGAAGCTAGAGGCTATTATGAGAAGACAAGAGTCACTAGAAAAGATAGTAATGCCAGGAAAAGTTGAAGACAGCAGGAAAAGAAGAAGACCCAACACAAGATGGATTGACTCAATCAAGGAAGCCATGGCCCTCAAGTTACAAGACCCAAGTAAGGCTGTTAGCAGTAGGATGTTTGGGAGGATACTAATTCTTTGGTTTGCCATAAGTTGGAAGTGACTTGACAGCACTTAACACACGCGCACACAGGAGCAGCTATAAATAAATACAATGGACATTTGTCCTGAATGTGATCCTACAGGGAGTTTTACCATGACCTCAAGTTTGCATTTGTTCTATAGGACAAAGTAAGCTTCTGATTCTGGCCTTGGAGTTACATTCAGAAGTGTCAACCACATTAAAATGTTGTATGAAAATATTTTTATAACAGTTGACTAAGTCTCAGTTCACTTTTTATGGTAATGACAACCAATGACAAATCACTTCCTAGGTCTGGGTTCAGGTTTTCATAGATAGAAGAACCAGAGCTGATGATGGCAGATACAGCTCTTTAAATTCATGTCTGCCTCCAACCCATATACACTGGAGGTAGAAGTGAAATTTAAAGGCATTAAGGGACCTATGGATAAGAGGTCCCCATCACCGTATCTATAGCTTATCTATACACAACCTGTCCTTTGACATAGTTTTTCTTTTAGATGGGATTTCACTTAATGAGTATGTTCTGAATGAGCATCTTGAAAGATGCTTGATTTGGGAGAGTTGTGTCCCCAGTCTTTTCAGAATGTATGGCAATTTCAGATGCAGCTCCAAGACTTTGTTCCAGATTCAGACAATAATTATAGTTGGTAGCATCCCTTCCCCAGGAAAGGGGAGGTTTTTATTTAAAAAAAATTGAAAAAGACTCAACATAACTGAAGAACTGGTGCTCCCTGAAACACAAACAGAACATATGCCAAACTTTCAACATCTATGCTGCAAATAATTTGTTTGCAACATTTTGTGCAACAAGATCATGTGGAAAACAATCAGTATGGCATAATGTTTTTTCAGGGGAACATACTTCTCTGATAGCAAAGAATATAAATTGATGTCAATGGACTGAGTGAACATAAGTCAAAGAGCATCAAGACAGTGAAGTTATCCAACATCTGCATGCCATAGGGACTTGCATCTTCTTCCCAAGGTGTAATTGGGGTGCATGGGCCATGGACTGACTCATAACCACATAATTGCTTATAATATTATAATCTTAAATTCCCCTATGATATTAAATTCCCTTAAGAAAAGAGCATTTTACTATGGCTCTGGCCTATATAGGCAGTACTCTCTGACATTATGTCAAAGAAAAATACCCTGGAACAGACAGTACTGGTGAAAAGTCTATTCTTCCCCTGTTCTGGCTGTGCATTTTTGCTGTTTCATTCAATCAGTATCAAACATCTTTTTGCTGAATCTTGGCTCTTTGTTCCAGAAAAGTGATGTTTCCTGGAAACATGGCAATACTAAAGGGCAAAACAGTTTCCTAAGAAACTTGAATATGCACTTTCACTTATAAGGCTCCAATGAGAAGACATTCAAGACAGCAAAAGGCTGTGAAACCCTTAATATCTCCCCTCTCTCCCTGCTAAGCAGAGGTACACTGCAGTCAGCTTTGACAGTGCTGATTGGCTAGGGAGGTATGAGAGGATGAAGGAGATGCCTGCATTCACCCACACACCTGGATGCTAGGATGCTAGAGTCCTCCTCCTGCACATTCTTTCCATTTATGGATCTGTCTAATTGAGTTGGTGCAAGGGTGTTTAGCTGCAGCTGCTAATGAATCTGGCCTATTCTGTTTCTGCCAATCAATATAGCTTCTCTGCATTTTTAAGGATTTCAGAACATTTTAAGGATTTCAGAACATCATCAGTTAATATAAATAGTTTCCATATTTTTGTACCACACTGCTGAATCATACCACTCTTAGAATATCTGAGGGGGTTGAATAGAGGAAGAGAAACAGCTTTTTAACATCATTTTTTAATTAAGGGACAAGGGGGGTTCTTATTTTTAATGTTTCAAAAGTTTCCAAGTGTTGAAAAAGAAATTATTTTTATCTCAAGAGGGGTGCTGTCCTCATTGTTGTATCTTCTAACAGGGAATGTCTGCTAGAATGGGGTAATGGAGCATAGACTGATATTTTCCTACCTTGGAGTTCTGAAAAATGCCTTTTCACGACTGGCCCATTTGTTCTTGTTTTTTTATGTTAAAATACCAGATGAAAATCTCAAGCCACGCTTGCCTTCACTGGGCTAATCTTGGAATACATGGCTTGAGGACTTTCTTCCATAGGACAAAATTCTGCCAAAGCCCATGATCAGTTCTCCTTGGCTTCACCCTAGTCAGGACAACATAGGTAGCCTATATAATTCTGCCTACATAATTTTTCCCAAGATTGAGCAAGAGTGTTATCACTATTTTCCTTTTCCCTAGGCTTGAAGACTATCGTGGGAGCCCTGATTCAGTCTGTGAAGAAGTTGTCAGATGTGATGATTTTGACAGTGTTTTGTCTCAGTGTATTTGCTTTAATCGGGCTACAGCTGTTCATGGGGAATCTAAGGAACAAGTGTGTCATCTGGCCCATTGACCTCAATGAGACATACCTGGAAAATGGCACCAAGGGCTTTGACTGGGAAGAATACTCCAACAACATCTGTAGGTTTTTTTCTCTGCTGTGCATGGTGCATGCCTATTGTAGACTCTTTGGTTCATCCTTGTAACCACAAATTTCATTGTTACTCTCTCTAGAGAGAGAAGTTTTTGACCAATTTATTTTTCATTAGCAATCCATGTCTGTCTTGTATTAACATACTGGCCTCTTTCTTATGCTTGGAAAGTTTCCTATGCCTCGGTCCTTAAAATCAGTTGAGCACAGGGCCATTTTTACAACCAATTCAAGAACATCCATCCAATGGGCTGCTCCCCAGTGTTCATTGTGAATTGGATCTCACTTTAGTAATCATCCATTCAGAACTGCCAAAACGTTCTATTTTTTTTAGTAAACAATGTAATGGCATGTATTTAGAGGAAGTGCTTCCAAACTGTGCTCTAAACTGTACCCTACCACTCAGTAGGGTGCATGCCAATGAATTTCACATGATGCTGCATTGTACTGAGTCAAAGCAGTATGCATTTTTCACAGTATTATCTGCTTGGACTGGCAGTGACTCTCCAAGGTTTCAGATACTGGGTTTTCACATTACCAGCTATCTGATGCTTTCCACTGAGGATGCTAGAGATTGAACCTGGAACTTCCGTTATGCAAGTAGATGCTTTATCAGTGACGTATAGCCCCACTTTCAAAGTGCTGCCCCAAAGAGGGGAAAACCTATTTAGGATTTTTAAAAGAGGGCAGACATGCCATTCTGTCGCAATAACTGTCAAGAGATGTAACTATTCATCTACACAGTGCTAGAACTACATTCTACAGTCCACAGATATAAGATCATTCAGTCATTTAACATGCACTTCCACCTCCAGCTGCTTGCACATCAGAATTCTGAAATGGCAGAGTTCTAAAGCGCCTTTGTGGCTTTCCCCCTAAGGTGGTTGAAAAACTGTTTTCTCAACTTATGGCTCACATTCTCATTGTTTGTGCTGTTATTCCTTATTGCTTGATCAATTCTTACTTGCTTTTCTCCCTTTCTCTACCTGCTGTAGCAAATTTTTACACATTACCTGGGTTTCTTGATCCTTTGTTATGTGGGAACAGCTCAGATGCAGGGTAAGTTCTCAGCTCAAAAGTAATCTTGTTTTGTACTATATAAACATGTTTTGATACTGCAAACCTCATAGAATAGGGCTCACATCCCACCTCAAATACGGTCATGCATAGACACCATGTTTGAGTAAGTCTGTGCATATAGTGCCCTGCATAAGTAAGCCATGTACACACAGTTTGTCCCTCAAAATCTGTGTGAAGCATAGAGATCAATCTTGCACATGTTGGGCTCTGTGCTCAGTTTCCAACTCAAGCACAGAGTCCAATTTGAAGATATCAGGCAGACTCAAGGCTGGGGCAGACGGCTCAGATTCTAATCCACAATGCGTGTTGCCTCTGCCCATGTAGACATTGTTTGCCGTTTATGTACATTGGCATATATACATCTGGCATCCTAACAGTGCCATCCTAAGCAGAATTGCACCATTGACTTCAGTCAGTTTAGAAGGGTATAACTAAGTTCAGGATTGCACTGTAAATTATCTTGTGTGGCCAGTCACCCAGATATAGAACAGGACTGTGAAAGAGGTTGGTTGAATTGTGTTGCTCTGTATTGGGTGGCTGGAGAATATGCCACTTCGTCAGCATTTGATCTCTAGCTTCTGACTTCTGCTGTGAAGTTGACTAATAGAACTGAACTCAAAGCCGGTAAATTGTTTCAGCATCCAGGGGTTAATCTTGATGCACTATGTTTGTGTATACATGCCCAAAAGTTGCACAGATGCAATTGTGTAGGTGAAAGAATTGCTCTGATAATGGAAATGCAGTCTGTCAATGTACAGATTCCACAAAAACTTACTGAAAGCGGTCCATCTTCCTCTTTGGAGCCTGATGATCCTACCATGCCAACATGCTGAACCTTCTTCCCTCCTGTCTGCAGCCAATGCCCCGAGGGTTATACATGTATGAAAGCAGGGAGGAATCCAAACTATGGCTACACCAGCTTCGACACTTTCAGTTGGGCCTTCCTGGCCTTATTTCGCCTTATGACTCAGGATTTTTGGGAAAACTTGTATCAGTTAGTAAGTATTACAGCCCTGTTCTTTACTTACCTGTGATGATTCTCCATTGCACTATTTCAAGAGCCTCCTGATGGTGTGAGGAATATGAAAGAATCTTAACGTCATTGTATACCATTTGCCTGTGAAAAAATATAGAAGCATCTTCTAGCACTAGAAGAATTCACAACAAAACAGCAGATGTAGCTCAGTGCTCTTAAACACAAAGTATTCATTTTTGCTGTGCGTTGTCTGTCACTGAATTAGCTGTTATTTGTTAAGAGAGGGAAATTGGCACTGACCTTGGGAAGTGCAAGATCCTTAGTACTGGTGGTGTCTCCACATGTTCCTATCAACACATATGATCAGAAGGGAGCATGTGCACTGTTTCTGCTTCAGTCGGGAGGTCTTGTGGGGACAACTGAACAAGAACATCAGTACAATCTGTTAGGAAAAGATTAGAATGTTACAAGTGGGGGCCTGCAAGAAACCTGCGGGGCAGCTATCCCATTCCTCCCACCTTGGCTTCCTCCCCTCTCCCCTCTCCCCTCTCCCCTCCCGGTATGATGACATCTCTTCCGTGTGATGTTATCATGCTGGGGATGTTGCACCCAGCCATGGATGTTGGGGCGGGGCTTCCCCCGCCGGCCAGCTGATTGGCGGTGGGCTGGAGACCCTCAAATCAGGGGATCCCCTGCTGCCACCTGGGGGCTGGCAAACCTATTGAAATATGCAGCTCTGGTTGTAAATATTTTTCTCTGAAAGTAGTAAGTTAAAATGATGCCAGCTCCGGACTGGAGCACTTCAGTAAAAAGACATGCAGAGATGGAGATTAAAGGTAGGACCAGTATCTCTGGGATCGACTGCTTCAAGAGACTGTTTCAGATTGCTTCATAGTAAAGCCAGCTGACGAAATATAAACTCCTGTCTTCCTGTACATCATCATAGTACATCATAAATTCCGTCATTCTGAACATCCCATGTGGAGAATTACTTAGAAGACCAAAATGGAAATCATATTTAGGAAAGATAAGAATTGATTGCATTATTTAGTTTAGAAAAAGAGAAGTAGGAATATGATTAAAGCATGCAATCTGATTTAGGAAAAATGAAGGAACTGGATATTTCCCCCCATGTAATAACAAAACTCCACGATGACCAATATACTGAGCACACATCTGGTTTAAAACAAAGTTGTTGGATGGCTGCCCATCAGTATAGAATATATAAATGTGACACACGTATTTGCTGCATCTATCTCAGGGTGATCTGATCTTGGCAACAACAGGACTTCATTCAAACTGTAAACAAAAGTGTATGCTGGAATCAATTTTGTTAGTCTATAAGATAACCCATGGACAGCTGTTTCATTACACTATCTTTGTAGGTTTGAAAATACCAAAGTTAACAGGAGAACAAAGTTTGAGTTCAGTGGCACCTTTAAGACCAACAAGGTTTTATTCTAGGTATAAGCTTTCATGTGCGCGCACACTTCTTCAGGGATAGTTTACTCCAAACTGCATTGGCAATATGAATAATATAGAAGAGAAGTTCTTTGCTGCTGAAATTAATGCTGAATAAACCATCCCTGTCTAGCAGGGAAGGTGCTAGACATACCAAAAAACTTTCACTGCTCAAACAGTGGGGAAGTGGACTAACCTCACCTAACAGTACCCTGTGTTTTCAAAAAAAAATTGGGAACATTCAGTTATGACTGCTATTAGTACCTTTAGTTTGACACAGTGCAAATTTTTTTGTGTTTTCTCTTTGTCTTATTCTGTTTTAATGATTATTGTAGAAATGACTCATAATGCTACATGCATTTCTTATATGAAACAAATTGATGCAGACTTCACTTTCCCAGATGGTCAAACTGTAGAAGATGAAGGGTCAGAAAGCGATTTTTCTCCAGGCCAGTTTGGCTGGGGATCCTGAAGGGTGTTGGTTTTCCCCTCCCCCCTCTTCTGGGCATGGAGCAGAGATCACTGAGGATGGCAGGGGAGGTATTTGTGAATTTCCTGCATTGTGCGGGAGGTTAGACTAGATGACCCTGGAGGTCCCTTCCAACTCCATGATTCTAATCTCCATTTTAGTGTTTAATTTTTGATGTGTACATTGACCTCAAGGTTCTCTGAGAGCAGCTGATCAGTCATCCTTTAGAAAATGGCACTTGTACCCCAGAGAACTATATCCCACACATTCTTTGCCAAAACTGTATATATATTACCCAACTGATAAATGGCTTCTTAAATGATGGTAGTTAAAGCATATCTCTGATTTGACAGATAGTTATTTTTTCGTGTACTTTTCAGCATTAATTCAATGTCTGGAACGGCCAGCTTTACTGTTAACTTCCTCATTAGTTAGCTCTAAATCCTCTAGGGAAATTAAGCTTGATCTTCAAGGCCTTTATTGGCCCAGAGGCCTAAAGGACAACCCAACATTTGAAAAGGTGTTTCCCTTTGGGAGAAGGTGAGAAATTGCAAAGACATTGCCCATCACAGGTCAATCTTGTGAATATGCTGTGTTTGAGCCTAGAAGTTACGTTTTAGGGCTGTGTCTGAAAAGCTGCTATTCGTGTTGCACAAGAGGTGGTAGGCAAGTTAGAAATACTTTTGCCTTTTATTCTTCATTTCTAAATTGCCTGTTTTGTTGATTTCATTCTTCCTTTGCATTTTACCAGATACAATATCATTTAAGGTTAAATGTTCTAGAATGGAGAA
Source organism: Gekko japonicus (assembly GCF_001447785.1). Lineage (NCBI taxonomy): Eukaryota > Metazoa > Chordata > Lepidosauria > Squamata > Gekkonidae > Gekko > Gekko japonicus. The sequence continues at coordinate 126,300 of NW_015170973.1, read as the reverse complement.
ATATTACAAATTCAATAATATCCACATACCTAGATGCTAGTTTAACATTGTTGTCTAAAGTGCAATGTATACTGGTGAGCATAGAAAGACTGTTAGCAGCGAGTTACACAGGGCTATTTTTGGGCAGGAACGCACAGGAACGGAGGTCCGGCTGGCTTCCAAGTTGGTCACACCCAGGAGGAACTCATTAGCATAACAGGCCACACCCAACAGCAGAAACTCATGAGGATTGGCTACATTAGGGGTGTGTGGCCTAACATGCAAAGGAGTTCCTGCTACAGAAAAGCCCTGGGTTTTGGCAACAAACAAGGTAAACAGAATAAGAAGCAAACGGTGGGTGTGGCTGGATGAGCACACTTCTGGTAACATGGGGGTGTGCCCTAATATACCAATGAGCTGTGCTGTCAGGGGTGTGGCCTAATATGCTAATATGTTTCTGCTGTTGGGTGTGTCCTATTATGCTAATGAGTTCCTGCTGGGCTTTTTCCACAAAAAAAGCCCTGAGCGAGTATATCATCCTAGGTCATCTCTCAAGAACATTAGCTATCATGGGAGAAAAAGTAAGGAACAGGGGAACTAGTAGAAGTGTAATAACTCGGTGGTAAAACCTAGAGGAGGTAATTATAGTCAAGGACTGAAAGGCCGTGTGGAAAAGATGATGGACAAACTTCCTCTGATGAGCAGTCCATGACAAAATGAAGAACTGTAAACACTGTCCTGAGTTCACCAGGAAAACAGCAGAACAAAAATGTGCTAAACAGAAGGATGACATACCTATCTGAACTAAATGACTTGTATCTAGGGTTGCCAGCTCTAGCTGGGCAAATACCTGGAGATTTTGTGGGGGGTGGGACCTGAGAAGGGTGGGAATAGGGGAGAGGAAGGCTCTCAGCTGGGTACAAAGCCATCAAGTCCACCCTCCAAAGCAGCCATTTGTTCCCAAGGAGCTGATCTCTGTTGTCTGAGGATCAGTTGTACTAGTCGGAGATCCGCCAGCCCCCACCTAAACATTGGCAGCCCTACTCGTATCACACCATACTGCTGAACGAAGTTTGAAATAAGTCTTGTTCCAGCCTAAAAAGCCTTTCTCCAGCTTAAGTGTCTCTTCTTCCAACAGAAGAGCCACCTATTTTGGAGGCTGGCTTCTTAGACTGTGGGGGAATCTTCTGGTAGCACAAGGTAAGATACATGCTTAGGATGTGAAGTGTAACCCAATAATATGACATCTCTTTGTTCTCCACAGACCTTGCGAGCGGCAGGAAAAACATACATGATATTTTTTGTCCTGGTTATATTTGTTGGGTCATTCTATTTGGTGAATTTGATTTTGGCTGTGGTGGCCATGGCCTATGAAGAGCAAAACCAGGCCACACTGGAAGAAGCGGAGCAGAAGGAAGCAGAATTCAAGGCCATGTTGGAACAGCTGAAAAAACAGCAGGAAGAAGCCCAGGTTAATTATTTTTCCCATTCTTCAAATGAATTGGTGTCTGTGCTTTGTAAGGGTTGCCAGCTCCAGGTTGGGAAATTCCTGGAGATTTGCAGGTAGAGCCGGGGGTGGGCAGGGTTTGGGGACGGCAAGGACCTCAGCAGGGATGTAATGCCATAGAGTCTACCCTCCAAAACTACCGTTTCTTCCAGGGAAACTAATCTCTGTAGTCTGGAGATCAGTTGTAATTCTGGGAGATCTTCAGGCCCCACCTGGAGGTTGGCAAGCCTAATGCTTTGTCATTTTCTCATGTAGAACAAAGACTCGTAAATTCTTTTCAAATAAACCAACCTAAGGGCTACAGCTTTTAATGGTACAGATTAAAGCAGGGGAAGGAAGAAGTAAATAGACTTTTTTTCTCCCATAATAGTAGAACTCCAAGGCACCCAATGAAGTCAATGGCCAATAGACAAGGTGGACAAAAGGAAGTACAGCTTTGCTTAGCAACCATTTAAATTGTGGAATTCACTACCAGTGGATGTAGTGAGAGCCACAAGCATAGATGGCTTCAAAAGGGGTCATTCTATTTGGTGAATTTCACATGAATTATAGAGAGCTACATATAGGTGGCAATATCAGGGCGAGGCCTTGGCTCCATACCCTGTTTGTGGCTGTCCAGGTCAACTGGTTGGCCATTCTGGGAAACACGATGATGGACTAGATGAACCACTGGTCTGATCCACTAGTGTTCCTCTTTTGTTCTTATGAGCTGGAAAGAATTTTCTCACAAATATCTGATAGGTCAGCCCTGGAGTTTATGGCTTAGATTCAGAGGTAGATTCGGGGGGGGGAATCGCGGGGATCGCTGTTCCCCCAGGTGAGGTGCGGGGGGCGAGGCACATGACGAAGTCCCGCCCCCTGCTTCCGGCTGCCCCACTTCCGGCCCTCATTCATCCAGGAGGAGGCAGGAGAAGAGGGAGGGTAAGTTGCTTCCTCCCCGCCTCTCCCCACCCCTGCCTGCCTGGGGCCAGGGAGGGCCTTCGCGGGGCTTCTCTCCCACCCCCGCCGGCCTTGCAGGTCCACCGCCGGGCCCCTCATTGGCCATCATACTTTTTAAAAAGCACTGGTTTTTTTGAGGGGAGGTATAGTCCATTATGACTAGCGTGCCACCTGTCCAGGTTATCCAGAAGTCCCCATCAGCTCAAGAACTGCAGATCTTGGAAGCTAAGCAGGGTTGACTCTGCAAGTATTTATGTCACACGTCCGTTGATGTCAGATCATTTCCATTTTGGTAACTACTATTAGCCTTTAATTTGTGTTCAGTATCAATTCCACATCAATCAGCAAATTTTCTCCCAGCCTGATATTTCACAGAAGGGATTTGTGGGAATGAAATTTTCTACTAGAAGTTTTGCTTTAGTAAAATAAGATTATTTTCACTATATTTAATGTGACTTGAACTGTATATGACCCGTCTAAATGATGGCCTTTGTCATTGTTATTGCTTTTTTTCTACACAGAGCACATCTGTATAGGAAAAATTAAACTCACCACATTTTGTTATGATATATTAAAGGGGGGATTTCTAAAAATGTCAAAATATGAACAAAATTTCAAATTCAGTTATTGATTTCTAATTTTACATCATCTGATATTTGCCATACCTGGTCTATACATGCAGCAGAATGAAGTGTCAATAAGGTAGTAGATTACTGTGGTAGCAGTTTGAATTATACACAGATAGCAGGTGGTAAAATGTATCATATTTGAATGCTCCTTTGGATTAAATGCTTCCTGCAAGTAGTTCACACAACAAGGGCTAAGTACTCTCTACTTATTAATTTTTACTCTGAGGGATGTTTTTACATGGAGGAACATTCTAAAGTGTCATCCATCACCTGCAGTCTGAATTGTGCTGTTCAGTCTACTGTACGGTAACCAGCAGAACCAGACAACTTGCAGTGGATGGAGGGAAATGTGGTTATTTTAACTGAACCCAGATTAGACTTTAAAAGAGTGTTGAGTTATTTCAGCTGATTTGAAACCATCTGGTTGGTAACAGAGTATATTGATTATCTTGTACCTCCATTTACCCCTTTGGTGAAATACAGTTCCTGTAGCTCTCTATAATTCATGTGAAAAGCTTAGATAAGAAAGTCTCTGGGTGTGGTTTCTGAACTAATTTTTCTGTGCTGGACTGCATGCCTTTTGTCCACTGGTTACAAAATGTGAAAAATAGCAGTCTGGAGGCACAGTCTGGAGGACTGTCACCTTTTTAAAATCCAGTCTCACTTTATCTATGAACCCAAGTCCCATGCCTTGCCCCTTCTTTCCACACCATGCCCCCTTTCTTCAAGGCTGGTGCAGGAAGTGACATAATACCAATGCCACATTTCACTGGTAATCACACTGGTGTCAAACAGAAAATATTTTCAGGCTCAGAGAAAATCCCCCAGCAGATCTGCAGAGAACAGTTTTAAAAGCAGATTGGTTTCCTATTGCATATATGTTTATATGACAGAGTGTTTGATTCTTTAAAGGGAATTCCTGCACATAACTATATGCTCCTCACTGTTGAAAACTCCCCGCCTATGCAAAGCAAGATGGTTAGAGAGAAGACCTCTCTTAGCCTACATTCTGCTTTTAAAAAAATGAAGTTACATCCTCATTGTACTGAATTATTGACCTGAATGAATAGCATAATAATAAAAAATAATAAATAAATGAATAAAATAGAGGATTATGATGTTGCCATTCTTCTACTGATCAGGATAGACTTATGGGGGTGGAATGAAGCAGTCAAAAGACATTTTTACTTCACTGGCTCATTATACATGGGTTCTTCATGCAGAAGGACCGTGATAGCCTCCAAAGCAGGCCCATAGCGACAAAGTGCTGGACTTCACAGTCTGATCCAGCGGAGGCAATTCTGAATGTTCCCATTCTTTCTTCGTTTGGTGGGATCTTGGGCACGCAGCATGCACGACCACCTCTGTGTGTGTGTGTGTGCATGTGTCTGTGTGCGCACCATGTGTTGCTTACAGTCGTCCACTCAGTGCTGAGCAAGGTAGCTGCTGTGAAAGGGAAATCACTTTTGCAATCACTTTGGGTGTTGTATTATCCCCCCCCCCCCCCAGTTTCTCCTTTCTAATCGCCGCTCTCCAGTCACCCCTGGCTTTTAAATTTCCCTCCACCCCTTAAATAATAATAAAAAAAACACTGCCTACTGGTGCCCTCACCTTATTTATTTTATTTATTATTTAGATTTCTATCCCGCCCTCCCCAAAGGCTCACCTCACCTCTCCTCTCTCTCTCTCTCTCTTTCTCTCGTTGCTTTTTAAAAAAACTTGTGCATGCCACAGCTGTGCCACACAGTCGCCCTGCCCTGCCTGCTGGTGCCCTTGCCTCTCTCCCCTCTCATTGCTTTTTAAAAAACTTTTACTCTCTCTTCACTCCCGACACAGCCTGGGGTGTGTGTGTGGGGCTCCCCCCGATTTATTTAAGTGCCCCCCAAAGTAAAAAATCCTGGCTACGGCCCTGCTCCATAGTGGTGAAAGAGTAGCAAAGTACTCTTTAAAACATTGAATGTAAAAGGGAGGAGGAAAGAGGGACTGAACTCTGTTTTAAATTGAACCAAAATGGGAAGATGGAGTGGCCTGTGATGCCTGTTATGTACGCGGACCGCCACCAGGGGTCTGTGGCTAAAGTAGGAGCTTGGGTCCCGAACACAAAGGGAACCTAGGATCCTAGTCCACCTTGTGTCCACCAATAGACACTCTGGTGGGAAATTCAAACCCTCCAATGGGAACCGGGGTGTGCCGGGTGGAGTGTATATAGTTGGCCCTTGCAGAGCCAGATTTTGTCTTGTGTGTGAAGTACAATAAACGCGTCTGAACGCATGTCGTAGTCCGAGTCTCCATGCGGCGAACCCAGTACTTTACAATGCCCAAGCCATAATTCTTTGAAGGGAGAGGTGTCACTTAAATTTTAGTCTATTTGTTAAAAGAACCAAATTTGAAAGGAAGCATGAAAGGCATCCTTAAGTGCCTGAAGACTCACACTGCCCCCTTCAATTTCCTTGGTATGCAAAGCCAGAAAATAGATAAGAAGAAAGTCATAATCTCATTTTAATTGCTATTGCTATGCTGCAGACAACAGGGGGTCCTTTATGGGGGGGGGGGGAAGTGGGGGCCTTGATCTCGTATTCAGCCAGGAGGTGGCAGGAGAAGAGGGAGGGTAAGTTGCTTCCTCCCTGCCTCTCCCCACCCCTGCCTGCCTGGGACCAGGGAGGGCCTTTGCGGGGCTTCCTTGCACTCCCACCGGCCTTGCAGGTCCACCACCGGGCCCCTCATGGGGCTCCGCAGTGGAGCTGCAAGGCCAGCGGCGGCGGTCGGGACCATGGGGGGCGGGGTGTGTGGCCTTATGACACACTTCCGGTGATGTCAGGGGGTGTGGCCTTATGACGCACTTCCGGTGATGTCAGGGGGTGTGGCATATGCTAATGAGTTATGCTAATGAGATCCCCTAGCTCTTTTTCTATGAAACGACCCCTGCTGTTGAGAAAACGTTGTCTTATTTGAGGGTGCCGGTTTCTCCTTCTAGCATTCTGCCAAGGGGACAGTTATAGGAAGGTGGTACTGAAGGCTTGGATCCACTAGAGTGTTTCCATGGACATAAGGACTTTTGCCCATGGAAGGTGACCTTCTCATCTTCCTCCTCCCATTTTAGTCCAAAATAGTCCTTGAGATGCTACTCCTGAGGGTCCCTGCCCCCCCCCGAACATCATTTGATATCATTTTGGGCTATAGGGGGAAGGTAAGAGGTGAGAAAGTCATGCTTCACAAGCTTCCTTCTACCGTTGGAAATGCTCTGGTGGATCCAAGCCTAGGGTTGCCAGCTCCCAGGTCCAGGTGGGTGTTCCCCCGCCTCTGGGGGCTTAAATCCTCCCATGGCCAGCTGACCGGTGGGGAAAGCCTCGCCCCCAAGAGCGACCACCCACCTAGTGGCCACCCCTCTCCCTCCCCTCCTTCCCAATTTAAAGGGCTTCAGCTCATTGGCAGGGTCCATGTGGCCCACCAACCAGCGGGAGGGCCCTTTGAATCTAGCAGAAGGAAGGGAGGAGGGAGGTCATGGGCCGCACACTTGGCTCGCAAAAAGACCCTTTAAAGACAACCATATCCAAGCCATGTTGTTACAGTCACAGAGTATGTACAGTGCTTTCCCACACCATGTAGGTCTGATCTGTGTGAAGACTCTCAATAAAATCATTGCTTTCCTGTGTTTTCAGAAGGGGTAAGGAAAGAGTTCAAAGAAACTTAACATCTGCCTTCGCTATGCTTCTCGTTTTCTGTTAGTTTTAGTTTAATTATGTTCCTTCTATGCAGATTATATAGAATCCATGCAATGAGGCATGAGCTAAGTTTTTCCTTTCCTTTTGTTTTGTTGCAGGCTGCTGCCATGGCCACATCGGCAGGGACAGTTTCTGAAGATGCAGCAGAAGAGGATGGTGGAGGAAGGATGTCTCAGAGTTCATCAGAGTTCTCCAAGCTCAGCTCCAAGAGTGCCAAAGAGAGACGAAACAGGAGGAAGAAACGGAAGCAGAAGGAGCTATCAGAAGGAGAAGAGAAGGGGGACGCTGAGAAAGTGTTTAAGTCAGAATCAGAAGATGGGATGAGGAGGAAGGTCTTCCGCTTGCCAGACAACAGATTGGGGCGGAAGCTTTCCATCATGAACCAGGTAAGTTTTTAACTCTCAGTAAATGAAATACCATTTTATTTTATGATAGGCTGGAGATGTCAAAGGAAAAGATGGGCTGGATTAATGTTAAATCTTCTCTGATGACACTTCAGGTTTTTTGCATGGTGTCTTCTGCCTATATTTGGGGTGGGGTCATAGCTCGATGGTGTAGTATCTGATTTGCATGCAGAAGGTCCCAGGTTCGATCTTTAGCCTCTCCTGTTAAAAGGATCAGGTGATGGGAAGGACCTCTTCCTGAGATCCTGGAGGGCTGCTGCCAATCAGAGCAGATTATACTGATCTTGATAGACCAGTGGTCTTGTTTGCTGTGATATGGCGTCACTGCCTCTAAGCAATAAACCTCTCCCTCAGTCTGCTTAACTCAGAGGACTGCAGCTGGAACTTTTTCTACAGGGAGGAAATTCAAAATGTCAAACTATAACTTCTGTTTCTAATGAGCAGGTTTTCCATCAAACAATGCTGTATTACAATTTAATTTGTATAATCCCTACTTCATAAAAGCAGCTTTTCAGACCATCCAAAATACAGAAATCACCATTGACCTGATTAGCTTCCATTTAATGCTGTTGTGCATTTCAGCCCATTTCAGTACAAAGTTCTCAGTTAGGCAACTATCACCTACATATCTTTGTTTACAGTTGAGCACTGAAAAGTTCTGGTTATTTTGAAGCAATCAGCCCTCGTGTAGCCCCACTTCTCTTCCTCTGCATGTTGGGAGTACAACACTGAACATAATAATGGGATTACCTGTTTAAATTAATGACATGAAATGCCCATTGGAAGGAATGGATGCAATAGTCATGACAGCTGGATGGAAAGAAAGGGAAACTGCAATTACTAGTCCTAGGGACAAAAGTAGCCTTATGGGGTAGTCCAGTGGCACCTTTACGACCAACAAAGTTTAATTCTGGGTATAAGCTTTCGTGTGCATGTGCTCTTCATCAGAAGGATTGGGAAGAGGAGCTAGGAGGCAAGGAACTTAAGAGTTAAGCAGCTCAGAGACAAAGTGCTGAAGGCAGCTACAAATTTATATAACAGAGTTAGGGAAAGGACTGAGAATAAAGGCAAGACAGGAACTGAGGAAAGGGGATAATGAGCAAGAAATTATAGGCAAGGGATATTTACACTGCAATCCTAAACAGGATTCTACCTTTCTAAACTCAATTATTTCAGTGGATTTAGAAGGCTGTAACTCTGTTAGGATTACACTGTTAAAGGGCTAGGGAGGATAAGGTTACTGTACTGAGTCTAGCCCTTGGCAGGGCTGTTCTGCCTTGCGGAGAAGGAGAATCCCATCAGCTGGCGGTTTACTTGTGACCTGGCAACACTCAGAGGATAATGAGATGGAGAAGCAGTGAAGGGTGGGGTGGGGTTCAGGTACATTTGACATACTGAGTGGAAGAGCCAGTCCCTGGCTGACATGTCTGATATATTTGTGTTATGTATACATAGGGAATTCAACTTCTTTCTTCAGACTTGTTCACTTACATAAAACTTCCCTTTATTTATTTTCCTCAAATTATGGTATTTTACTTTTTTTTTTGGTGGTCTTGCGCCCTTCTTATTCCATCTCCTTGCTTGTCTTCTATTCCAGTCATTGCTGAGCATCCCAGGATCCCCCTACCTCTCCCGACATAATAGCAAAAGCAGCATCTTCAGCTTCAAGAGAGGCTTCCGTGACCCAGGTTCAGAAAACGAATTTGCCGATGATGAACACAGCACTGTGGAGGAGAGCGAGGGCAGGAGGGATTCCCTCTTCATCCCTATCCGGGGCCATGAGCGGAAAAGCAGCTACAGCGGTTACAGTGGTTACAGCCAGGGAAGCAGATCATCCCGCATCTTTCCCAGCATCCGTCGGAACGTGAAGCGGAATAGCACTGTGGACTGCAATGGCGTGGTCTCCCTGATTGGCGGTCCAACCTCCAACATACCCAGCGGACGGCTTCTGCCTGAGGTGAAAATAGATAAGGCAGCTACTGATGACAGCGTAAGGAAGTCAATGAGTAGATAGTCTAGGCATGGCGGTCTGTCCTTTTCTCTGCTTTCCTGTATGCCGCCAAATGGATCCCTGACGGAATGAAAGTTGGTTGGTCTAGCCACAAATGTTACAATCTGAACCCTTCTCCCAAACTCCTCTGCTTTTAATCTTCTTCACTTTCTCTTGTTTCTTGGATTAACCTACTCACACACTCCCTCCTTCTGGCTTCAAAGGAAAAAAATGGCTTGGAACAATAACAATTAAGGTAGAAAGAAAGAATAGTAATAAATATGCTTTGCTTGTTTAAATCAAATCCCAGAAGATGTTCAAATTATTTTGAGGATCACCTGGTTGTGAATGGGATAAATCAGAAATTTCCTAATCCCACCCACACAGGCACATTTAATTTTGTATAAATCTTTCTTGGAAGATCATTATCTTACCTATTTTTAGACGTTCCAGTACATGTTTTAGCAAGGAGATGAATGTGAAAGTTCTAGCATACACAGGTTAAAAAAATGAAACTATAAAGAAATCATATGTTAAAGATTTTCCAAGACACTGAGAAAGGGGGCTTTTTCTCAGTGTGATCATACACCTGTCTCTTCAGAGTTCAGGTAGGGGCTCAGATGATTGGGGGGAAATGCCTCTACGTAGAAAACTGGATCTCAGGAAGGAGCCTGTACAGAAAGGGACTCCTACTGTTTTATTTTTGTTGGTTGAGGGGTCCTCCCTCAAAAAAAGGAATATTCATTTATGTCAGCCCTTACCTGCAGTCTGAAGTGGCATTGTTCAGACACACGTTTACTGCATCAGTGAGAACTACACCAGGTACTAAAACAAAGGTGGCCAGATGACATTGCCACTAATACTTGCCTATACTGAGATTTAATTAAATTGTTCTTGAGTTAGTATATATAGGAATAGCATAAAGTGCAGAAGAAAAGCCTTGTTTCTCTGTCTGTAATTTCCAAGCTTTTTTTTAACACCCACCTGTCTTAATTCTTGCAAGCTAATTGAAACCCCCTCCCCGCCCCGTCCTTTTCCCTCCTTAAGAATGTTTTAAATTCCTTCCTAGCTATTTTCAGCTTCAACTATTTCCACTTTCTCTAGTTAGCATGTCAGTATCCTTTGAGAATTCAGTTCTCTAACAGCATGGAAATATCACAGACTTTAGCATGATGCATGCATGAAAGGCAACTTAAGATGTGTTTCTGTATTGTGTGACTTTGCAACAGCAACTATACTAGTCAAATAGTACAAATATCCAGCGAATCTTTATCATACTGGAGGGACCACATAAACTAAACAGCTATTCCCAGAGCAATTTTGTTTCACATATCTATATGTTGAAGCCCAAAGCAGCCAACATATACTGTAGTGGTTATAGACCCAGGTTCAAATCCCCACTCTGTCCTGGAAGCTTGCTGGGCGACCTTCGGCCCATCATTCTCTCTCAGTTAATCAATCTCACAGTGTTGTGTGAGAATAAAATGGAGGAGAAGAAAATTATGTAAGATGCTTTGGGTCCCCATTGCAAAGCCAGGCAGGGTATAAACGGAGTAAGTAATAAATACATGTTTCCTGACACTGTGGTAATCATCTATATATCCAATAGCCAAGAGTCCCTCTGCGTGCGGATACTTATTTCCACAGAACAAGGGCACCTGGAGGCTAAAGAGGTTTTTCTGCACACTTAGAGTACTCTCCAAGGTTGCAGAAAAATGCAAAAAGTTAAAAAAATACACAGGGGCGGTTAAACCCCCCTCCCAAATAAAAAACTGAGTTGTCTGCACTTGCGCAGTCTGAACTTGTGGTTCCTTGTGCCAGACTTGGAGCTTCACTCAGTGGCTGGCCTCCCCGCGGCCAGCAAGACAGCCTTGGAGTAACTGGGCAGGGGACGCCAATGTCGCTGGGTCCTTCCCAGACAGCTGGCCTCCCCACCACCAGCAAGGCAGCCCTGGAGCCGTGGGGCAGAGGACGCTGCCGCCAGATCCCTCCCAGGCGAGCCGCCTCCCCACTGCCAGAAAAACAAGGAAGCTGCAGAAAAGGAGGCCAAAGAGGGGGAGTGTGCGTGAGAGAGAGGGGGGGCAGACTGAGAAGGGGTGGGGGAAAGAGGACATTGTCTGAGAAAGGCTGGGGTACGAGAGGGGTGAGACATACAAGTGGTGAGTGGAGAAAGGGGGTGAGAAAGAATTCCTAGAGAAGGGGGTAGGGAGGAAAGCTAACATAGGGGTGAGTGGGGGAGGTGAGGGAAGATTGATAGATGAGTGGTGGGGGCAGAAAGACAGGAGGGAACTTTGACAGAGAAGGGGGGAGAGGGAAGCAAAGGTGGGGGAAATGCCTATTCCTGCTTCCCTTGGCAAAGAAAGAGAGAGATTTCTGTCTTCCATGGAAGGGGACACATGCTCTGTTACTTACATCCACCAAAAAAAGATTAAATATTTGTTTATTTACTAAAATATTTAAGCCCCTCTTTTCCTATAGCTCAAGGCTGCTGACATTTTCAAATTTTAAAGAATACCAAATACAATAAAACCCCAACATAACCCTCCTAAATATGCCTGCAGTCTATAATCCATTAAAAGCCTTAGTGAATAGAGGAGTCATAACAATATCTCTGATCCTCAAGATGGCCAAATCCATCAGTACTTATCAGGGGGGGGGTTTGGGGGTCAGGTCCAACAGCAACCGCCAGGTAACTTGATACCACATGACTTGCATGATTCACACAGGACTGAGTGCTTGTTTCTGTTCAACACAAACCACTCCACAAAAGCCAGTATGGCATAATGGTTATATTTTCAGACTAGGATCTGGGAGACTCAGATTCAAATCCCCACTCTGCCACAGTGCTCACTGGGTGACCTTGGGTCAGTCACACACTTTCAGCATAGCCTACCTCACAGAGTTGCTGTGAAGATAAAATGGAGGAGAAAAGAATGATGCAAGCTGTTTCGGGTCCCCACTGTGGGAAAGGGTGGCATATAGATGAAGTAAATAACTAATAAACACGACTGAAGATGGGGAGAGGAAATAAAAGGTAGGTTGGTTAATAGGTGGGAAGGAGAAAAGAAAGCATGGAAACATGAGAGTATGGGGGTTGCCAGAGGAAAGAAAGAGGAAATAGCAAGAAGGGGATCCAGGCTAAAATGAGGTTTACCCTGCAAGTCTTTAAGAGAGAAGGAAGCAAGGAAAGGTGAGATGGGGATTGTCAGGAGGAGAGAAAGAGGAAACTGTGTAGGG
>NW_015170973.1:73658-113748 GCF_001447785.1 Gekko japonicus | reverse complement strand
TGTAGGGAAGGGGCTATGGAGAAAATGAGGTGCCATTTGCAAGTTTTGCAGGTTTCCCACTGTGCAGTTGGCCAAAGTTCTCCTGGGTAGTGACTGCCAGTGGGAGGGAAGGAGGAAAAGCTGAAGACAGGGGTAGATAATGTTAGGTTACCTAGTGGCTAGTGGGTGGGAAGGAGAAAAGGAAACAGGGAAAGGAGAGAGGCTATGGGGCATTCAGGTAAGAAAAAGAAGAAATAGTGGGGGTGGGGAAATGAGATGCTGTCCACAAGTTCTTGCAGGTCCCCTGCTTGTCCTATAAAAAAGTGAATTTTAGGCAAACAGCACTGAGTGATGAGTTAAGGCTGCACCTACTCTTGCTGATAGATTCTGGTGGGCAGCTATGTTGGTCTGGGTGACCAGAAAAAGCCCACAGGAAAAAGCCCACAGGAAGAAAGCCATGGTCATAAATGCTCACAGGATAAAAACCCACATGGAAAGAGGCCCACATGGAAATTAGCACACGTATAAAAAAGCCCATACAGAAAAAAGCCCATACACATAAAAGCCCACACGGAAAAAAGCCCACATGGAAAAATACCATGTAAAGTGCCACAGATATTTATAATGGTGGATAACCATTCATCTCCACTTATGAGAATGAACAGGTATTACCTATATTCACATGCAAAAATCTGTGTTGTGGTTTTATCAATTATAATCAAATAATAATTTTGCTCTGTTATTAGTAAATTACTTCATTACTATACAAAAGTGGCCTGTATGAAGAGGGCTTTAATGCTCTTGAGTGTAACGGCTTGGAAGGAAAAATGCTGGAAATAAAAGTGACCATTTTGTTATCAACAAACTTTATTAAGAAGGAAAAACAATAACAACAGAAATTCAACTCTATGTAGAATTATTTTTAAATAAAATTAAATACTTTAAATTTATTAATTTACCATTTGTCAACCTTTGTAATGTTGGTATGAAGTAATTTCTGAAGTAAAAACAGAAAGATGTTACGTTAAATTATGTATAGACTGTCTAGAATACACAACTTTTGAACAACTATATGGATTTAAATTCTTCAAATAATTATTATTATTTACTTACTAGTAGCAAAGCCCATTGTAGAAGCAATACAATGAGCTCTAGAAAGATGTGAAAGGCACCTTACAGGCCTGGCTCTGTTCCACGCATTTCATATGCCCCTCAGTACATCGTCTCTCTATCCATCTGTCTGCCTGCACAGAGACCCCCGGTGGCAATCCGCCTTCTCCCCCCTCCCCAGTGCTCAGGCCCATGCTGCTTGTGCATGTCGGCCTCGGCCTCCTCCTTGGCCAGCTTGCTCTCTTTAGTGGCAGCCCCCGTTTGCTCTGCCCGCCGCCCACGAGGCAAGTGGGAATGACTTGGGGGGGGTCGCTCATAGAGACCTGCCTGTGTCCTGGTCCCTGCCGAGACTCGCAGAGAGTCAGTGGTGGCACAGAAGGCCACCCGCACCCCCCACCATCACCAGAGGCACCCCGCAGCCCCTCACCCATCTGGAGCCACAGAGGTGCTTGAGGCCGGCCGAAGCAGAAGAGAGGCCGCCAGCAGGGCAGCGGGGGAAGCGCTGGACAAAGAAGGCGAGGCAGACCCGCAACGCCATCAAACAGTGATGGAGCAGTGGCAGGAAGACGGCGTCCAAGAACAGGGCAGCCCCCAGGAGCACTGGAGGATCTGGGGGTGGGAGAATCAGCCAGTCAAGGTGGGCCCGAGCAGCACAGAGCCACGAAGAGCCTCCAGGCCGAGGGAGAAGGAGGCTAGAAGCCAGGGCCCCAGCCGAGCAAGCCATCCTCTCTCCTGAGGTGAAGTTCTATTGTGAGTTGATTTTTGGCGCATGCTGCCTCTGTGGGTGGGACTCAGGCAACGCAGACACCAATGGATAGAGACCCCTGGTGAGTGACACATCAGGGAGTCAATTGTTTTGGGAGCGTGTGGAACGTTCAGGAAGGAGTCACCCCAAAACAGCATTAAATATAGGGAGAGATTTTGTTATTAAAAATTTTAAACCATAAGATAACATTAAATAACAAATAATAACAGAAGTGGCAACCATGTCATGTAGTGCTCTTAATTCCCTATTCCACTGCAGTCATCCCAGTGTGCAGTCTCTGTTTGATGGACTGCAGAGGGACCTGGCTTGCTACAAACTAACACTGACTAATGCACAGGCAGGTCACCTAGAGGTGAAAAAGAGGAAATATGAGGCACTACATGACATGGTTGCCACTTCTGTGTAGCAATATGAGCAGGTAGAACAAACTTAATTACTTAAGGAGCTTGGCTAATTTGCAATGAAAAATTATATCTGAGTTGTTGTTATTAAATTATTGTTATTATTGTTGTTATTAAATGTTATTGTTAAATAATAGTTGCTTTTACTATTAGGGTTAGGTAGACTTTTGTCATGGTCACTGGGTGTACCACACTATTTCTTAAAATACAAGTAAAGGGAAATCAAGCTAGGAAATCGACTTATTTTAATGTTATCTTATGGTTTTGTTATCTTACGGTTTTAATTTAATAAATAAATAATATTAATTATTTGAAGACTTTAAAGTCATATACTTGTTCAAAAACTGTATAGTAGACAGTTTATACATAATTTAATTTAACCTTTCTATCTTTACTTGAGAAATTACTTCATACTAACATTACAAAGGGTGACAAATGGTAAATTAATACATTTAAAGTATTTAATTATATTTTAAAATAATTCTATATAGAATTGGCTTTCTGTTGTTATTGTTTTTCTACTTAATAAAGTTTGTTGGTAACAAAATGGTCACTTTTATTTCCTGCATTTTCCCTTTCAAGCCATTACACTCAAGAGCATTAAAACCGTCTTCATACAGGCCACTTTTATATAGTAATGAAGTAATTTACTAATAACATAGCAAAATTATTACTTGATTATAATTGATTAAATCACAACACAAATTGTTGCATGTGAATATGATATGTTTGAATCCTAAAAGAACAATATAAAATATAGGTAATACCTGTTCATTCTCCAAGTGTGGCCCCAAGTGTGAAGATGAATGGTTATCCACCACTATAAATATCTATGGCGCTTTACATGGTATTTTTCCATGCAGGCTTCTTTTTGTGTGGCCTATTTTCCGTGTGGGCTTTTTTCCGTGTGGGCTTATTTCCGGTGAGCATTTATGGCTGTGGGTTTTTTTCCCCGTGGACTTTTTTCTTTTGGGCTTTTTTCATAGAACTGTTGGTCTGAAGCAATAGAACAATGTATCTGAGGAAGTCTGTGCAGACACCAAAGCTCATACCTTGAATAAAGCTTTGTTGGTCTTAAAGGCGCCAGTGGGCTCTAAGCTTGTTCTACTCTTACTGCAGTGGATAAGATATATGGTCCTGTTATCATTTCAGCTGGTGTGAGAAAGTCAGCTTGAGGAAAGGGAACTACTTTGATTGGAAGAGTCACCAGTGAAGGAAGGGTTAACTACCCTCTCCTTGCCCCACCACTGCTTTAATCAAATTCACCTTATGGCATAACTATTAGGAGACATTCCATGTGTCTCCTGGAAAATACCTAATTTGAACTCCCTGGCCCAATTTGACAAATTGAGAAAGTGAGAGTGAATTGTGGGAAGCGGAAATTCTTTTAGCGTCAATATCATTTCCCCTTTCTAATGCCTCTTTATATGTACATTTAAAAATGCACTGGTAAAAGCATGCAGATACAGTTTAAAAGGCCATGTTGGAATTAGGGTTGCCAGATTTTTTTAAAAAAAATACTAGACACACTGAGGCTCCACCTCCTCATCCCAGGGCAAACAGTGTGAAATACACTGTTTGCCCTGGCAGGAGCACCCAGCCCTGGGGCAAAGCAGCATTAGCTGCTCTTTCACACTTGGTGCTGCCTCCTCCCTGTAGCACCCAGCCTAAGTATGACACATGTGCAGTCAGTATTTTCACTGACTGTTTGGGGAAAAAACCCAGAAAAAATACTGGACTTTTAAATGTCTGGGGCTTTTTAGTCCCCCCCCCCCCAATAGTCAGTGAAAATGCTGGAGTCTCTGGGTCATTACCAGTGTTCCCTCTAAGCTGAGTTAGTGTGAGCTAGCTCACAGTTTTTTAGCCTTCAGCTCACATATTTTTATCCTAGCTCAGGAAGGATGGCTCCAGAGCAAGCTAATTTATGCAATAGCCAAATCTCTCGCTCACAACTTTAATGCCAGTAGCTCACAAAGTAGAATTTTTGCTCACAGGACTCCACAGCTTAGAGGGAACATTGTTCAGTACCAGTTCCAACCCTAGTTGGAATAGTTCCAACCCTAGTTGGAACAGCTCAAATAGTCTAAAGCTATTTCTATTTTTTAATGTAGCTGCGCAACGTTTGGATTTTGTAATCATCAGCAGTTTTTAGATGCAGAAAAAATTAGGTATGCAGTTTAAATCAGCAGCAAATGGGTTTTGGTGGGACATAAACATGCACAACAATCTGCTGACTCAATTTTCTTTTTAAAATCAGCAAACCATTTTGCTGGGTTCCAGTCTTTGCTCATGATTACTTTGTGTTGGTGGATTCTAAAACTATGGGAGCAGTGGCCCATGGTACTGACTCTGTGTACATACTTATACTTGGATCCCAAGCTCAAAGAATGTACAGACAAAATGAATATATCTACTAAAAAGCTCACCCCCCCAAAAAAAAAAAAACCCAGAGATATCATGGGACTCCACTGAAAACAAGAAACTATATCCTGACATCCTGTGTACTAAATAGGAAACCATAAATCTACAGCTAGTTCCATCTCTTCATGAAAGTTTGGACGTTCTAATTGTAATACCCCAACATTAAAATGCCAACATTAAGTAGCTTATACCACTTTTGATCAAAATCCTTCTGCACTTTGGAAAGGTTACTAAGGTTATGTCAGGCATAACACTATCTACCATATTATAAAGACTCAACAGAGGCCTGCAAAACAAACCCTGCCTTTGTTTTGCAGCTAAAAGCGTATCACATTTCACCTCCATAAACAGTAAAGAAGTTATACTTACAGGATGTGTATGGATTTTTCAGGGAACCACTGAGGTGGAGATTAAAAAGAAACCTACTGGGTCCCTCTTAGTATCAATGGACCAGCTGAATGCATCCTATGGAAGGAAGGACCGAACCAACAGTATAATGACTGTTATAACAAATACTCTTGTAGAAGGTATGTGTGAACTTTAGTTTTTACGTGTTGCTGTTGCCAGTAGTGTAAATATTCCAGAAGTCAGTATTCTCTTTTCTTTATTAGACATTTCTTTTTTTAAAAAAACAACAACCCTGAAGTTTCTAAATTATGAGATTGTACAGATAACTGTGGCTGCGGTCACACGGAGCATTAGGTACACTAGAGGGACGGAAGATAGGCAGATTTTCCGGGCGCGATCTCACCGCCACATCTGGGAAGCGTCGAGCTCCTGTGGCAAACCCGAGGCTTCCCGCGGAAGATGTGCGGTAAAAAACTAGTACCTCGGAGGTACTAGTTTCCTGAAACCGCAGGGCAAGGGCGGGCGTCTGATCGCGTTTCCGGTGGTAGTTCCGGCGCCCGCCCATGTCCCCTCGCAAAAAGGGTTTTTTTCCCAAAGTCTCCACAGATGCGCACAAGCACCCAAGGGAGCATGCACACATTTGAGTTTTTAAAAAAATCCTGTTTGCCCTGCGCCCCGCTTCTTTGCAGGACTGTGGAGTGATTGGCACCTCCCCCCTACCACGGGACCTCCAGGGACCTCCACGGTAGGTCTGCTCGCGCAACTGCGCGTTTTTAGCCCCGGGGCAAACAGCCACACTTCCCCCCCGCATTTTCCTGCCCGTGTGCCCGCAGCCTTTGAAAACAAAAGCATGGCTGCAGCAGTACCCATTGGATATACAAATAGCCTGAGAATGTGGTTTGTGGATCTCTAAATATTACTGTGTAAATGCCATGCATCAAAAAATCCATCATTTTGCATTGAGAGAGGCAAATTCTGCTGTTTGAATAATTTCTGCAAGCTAAACACATATGAAACAGGAAAAACAAAAGAGATGGTTACAGCCCATTCCACATCCAATTCATTAATGTGTGACTTCAGAATTAGTGTGGTATAGTGGTTAGAAAACAGACCAGGGCCCCGGTCACATGGGCCGGATAACGGGGGAGGGGAGGCAGGGCTATTTGCACCACCACAATTAGAGCCGCCAGAACGCGATCCCACGCATCGGCAGCATGCCATGGTTCCTTCCCTCTGTGCCTGTGCGTCAATGAGGGGCCAGAGGGAAAAGCCGCAACCAGCGCGATCACACCGAGGGACTCCAGAGGCAGCCCGTGGCAAACCGGTTGCTAGTACCTTCCGAACGGGTAGTTTTTTATAGCACATTTTCAGCGGTACGCCATAGGTGCGCTCCACTTCCCAGATGTTGTGGTGTGATCGCGCCCAGAAAATCCGCCATTCAATCATCGCTCTCCCACAGCAAATCCTCCATGTGAACGGGGCCTAAGACTGGTAAATCGTGGATTCAAATCTCAGCGTTTCTATGAATGTACTTGAATGGCCTTGGCCAGTGACTCTATCTTGATATGGTTATTATCTGGACAGAATGAACAAGTGCGCTTCTTTGAGCTTCTTGGAGGAAGAGCATGCTAAAAGTGTAAAAAGTAGATTTAACATTCATACATTATTATTTCACAATTTAAGGTCTACAGCTTCTTTCTATTCCATCAAATATTAATTGTTTGGCTATTTAGGTTAAACAAATATGCATACACTTTTCTCCCATGTCCATGATTATTTTTCTGATAGATGTTTTGATTCCATTTATTTGTAAAATGTGACCAGCTCTTGTTCTAAAATAAGAATAGCCTACACACTTTAAATTCTGACCAAAAAATTAAGAATGACTTCCATCTGGCATTAAATTTTCAATCTTTTCTGGCTTTTAACAGATACATCAATGATGCCTCTTTTTTATCTTGTTACAGAGCTAGAAGAATCTCAGCGAAAATGCCCTCCTTGCTGGTACAAATTCGCCAACACCTTCCTTATCTGGGAGTGCCACCCACACTGGGTGAAGTTAAAAGAAATTGTCAACCTGATTGTCATGGATCCTTTTGTGGATTTAGCTATTACCATCTGTATTGTTTTGAATACTCTGTTCATGGCAATGGAACACCATCCCATGACCCCAACGTTTGAACATGTCTTGTCTGTTGGAAACTTGGTAAGCAGTGTTCATGTGAAAAGATTCCTAGTGAGGATGGATAAGAGAATGTTTCTCCAACCCTCTACGTTCAGAGGCACTAAGCCTCTGAATCCCAGATCCAGGAGGCAACATCAGGGGAAGGTCTTGGCCTCTATGCCCTGTTGTTGTCTGTCCAGAGGAACTGGTTAGCCACTGTGGACTACTGGACTAGATGGACCACTGGTCTGATCCACCAGGGCTCTTCTTATGTTCTTAACCGATTAATGATACACTGGATAATTGATAACTGATATCTTCACTCTAATGAAAAGGTGATTTATGTTCTTATCCAACTACTTATGAATACTTGGGAAAGATGGCCAATGCAATCCATAGCAAGATTTTTGTAAGGCTTTAGGTGGTGCTACTGTTTGTCTTGAAGCACTGAGTAAGGAATGTGTTGAGGAATTCAGTGAAATGTTAAGACCAGGGGTCTTGTTGTAGAAAAAGAGCTGCCGGAGCTCATTAGCATAACTCATTAGCATAACTTATTTGCATATGCCACGCCCCCTGACATCACCGGAAGTGACAGAAGGCCACACCCCCTGACATCACCGGAAGTGTGTCAGAAGGCCCGGCTACTTACCCTCCTGCTTCATCCTCATTCCCAAACGGAATGAGGATTGAAGCAGAGGGCGGGGTAAAGAAGGGGGCGGGGCTTCACCACGTGACCGCCCCGCCCCCTAGAGGTTCTCTTCCGGAGCTCCGTACCTGAAAGCTCCCCCCCGACTAGAGCCCTGGTTAAGACGATGTAATAACAGGCCAGTCACTACAAGGATACTGTCTATTTGTCTAAAGTGCTGATGCAATATGACCCACCCCTTTTTTCCCTTTTCCTCTTTTATTTTATTTTATTTATATCACACCCTACCCCGCAAGCAAACTCAGGGTGCCTCACAGCATATGAATATAACAATTCAAAAGATTAAAACATAATACAGTAAAAATTGGTTTTATACATAAATCAGCAGATGGTGATAATCCAATTTAAATACTTTCAAAGACTTTAACCCCTGTTTTACCCAGTTCAGATATACTACTTTTTGCAAGTGGACAAATTCCCACCAATTCATATATGAGAGTACATAGCATGGTAAATAGAACAGGTGAGTAAGGCAGGGGGAGCCAGTCTCATATGGTCTCCGCCGCTTCAACCAAAGGTGAATGGTGAATAATCTGTACTCCCAAATTAAAGGGGAGTTTTGTACATTCAGTTCCTTTTTTTCACACCAGGTTTTCACTGGAATATTCACGGCTGAAATGTTCCTGAAGCTCATTGCAATGGACCCTTACTATTATTTTCAAGAAGGATGGAACATTTTTGATGGATTTATCGTATCTCTGAGTTTACTGGAATTGATGCTAGCAGATGTAGAAGGGCTTTCCGTGCTGCGATCCTTCCGATTGGTATTTCTTAAAGTTTCCTTTCTTGCAACTACTATAAAGTATTTTATGGCTGTGGTCACATGGAGCATTAGCCACGCTACAGAGACAGAAGATAGGAGGATATTTCGGGTGCGATCACAGTGCCACATCTGGGAAGCATAGAGCTCCCGTGGCGAACCCGAGGCTTCCCGCAGAAGATGCGGGGTAAAAAACTAGTACCTCCGAGGTACTAGTTTCTGGAAACCATGGGGCAAGGGTGGGCGCCTGATCGCGTTTCTGGTGGTAGGTCGTGGCATCCGGCGCCCGCTCATGTCCCGTCACTAAAAGTTTTTTTTTAAGTCTCCACGGGATGCGCACAAGCACCCAACAGCACATGCGCACACGTCCTTTAAAAACAAACAACACAGCCCCCTCCTCTTTTCCGTAACCCCCCACTCCTGACTCGGCCTGCTCGAGAGGAACTCTCTGCACCGGGCGGCAGAGGGGGAGGTGCAGGGGGCGTAGTGGGGGGGCAGCCCAGCTGAAGCTCCTCCTGGAGGGGACCTGATGGAGGACACAGTTTGCATTCCTCTGCAGCCCTGGAAGGGGTTAAACCTGCAGAGCCTTTTGCTAGAGAGTCCGCTTCTTTGCCGCGCCGCAGGATTGTCCTGTGATTGGCACCTCCCCCCTAACCATGGGACCTCGACGGGATGTCTGACCGTGCAATCGCACATTATTTTGCTCCGGGGCAAACAGCCACGCTTCCCCCCCTCGCATTTTCCTGCCCATGTGACTGGGGCCTATATAAGTTTATTGGGAATAATCATCAGTTTCCAGGGTGGGTAGCAGGGAGAGGGAATAACTGCATGCTAATCGAAGAGTGAATTGTTTGGAGTTGACAGATCAGTCCTATCATCTTCATACCTCCATTTTCCTAGCTTAAGTGTTAACTGAGTGAATATTTGAGTGCTTATCATTTCTTGAATGTCATCAGTACTAGAATGGGGGAATGATTCTTTTGGAAAAATAAGCAAGGTGGTAATACCCTAATGCTAGGGATTACTTTTTCATAATTGGTTGGATCTCACGCACAACAGTCATTGTGCAAGTGGAAGTACTGAAATTGATACTTGCAATTCACTTGCACTAAGCGTGATCTGTTGTATCCCAACTTTATTTTCTGCTTGTAGAAGACATAACACAAGGTATTTTGTAACACTGTCTGTTATGTAGACCTTTTCCAGGAAGTTACAGGTAGAATTTTCCTGTTTTCAAATATCTGACTGAAAGATATGTTTCCAGTAGTGGAGGAGGAGTTTTGTTGGATCTTGTTTGCATTGTTAGATTTGTAGGTCACTTTGAGTCCTGGTGTGGAGGAGAAAAGTGGAATGAACATTTTTAAATGAATAAATACATTTCTATGGCTATTTATCTGGAATTATCAGAGATACTAAATTCTGCTGATAGAGTTCCCCTATTCAATGCTTGGTTTTTGGGTCATCAGTTAATATATCTGAAAAATGAGTCTCAGTTTCTAGAAGTGTCACTAGGTTTCTCCTTCTTTATTTTTAATCAAATATATTCTCTCTCTCTCTCTCTCTCTCTCTCTCTCTCTCCCATCATCTCCTAGTTGAGGGTCTTCAAGCTGGCAAAATCCTGGCCAACTCTGAACATGTTGATCAAAATCATTGGTAATTCAGTGGGTGCCTTGGGTAACCTGACCTTGGTGCTGGCTATCATTGTTTTCATTTTTGCTGTGGTTGGGATGCAGCTTTTTGGCAAGAGCTACAAGGAGTGTGTCTGCAAGATCAACCCTGACTGCGTGCTCCCACGATGGCACATGAATGACTTCTTCCACTCTTTTCTTATCGTCTTCCGTGTGCTGTGTGGGGAATGGATTGAAACCATGTGGGACTGTATGGAAGTGGCAGGGCAGGCAATGTGCCTTATTGTCTTCATGATGGTGATGGTCATTGGAAATTTGGTGGTTAGTATACCTGGTTGTTGGGTTTTTTCAATAGCTCTCTTGAACTACAGTGAATAAGAACTAATATTCTTTGCTTGCTGTGAACCGCAATCCTAAATATTTCTGCACCAGTAAAGTAGCAGCTGGAATGCAATATGATGACTGTGGTACCAATGCAATGTCATGACAAAGATTGTAAGAACAAGACTGCTGGGTCCATCTAGTCCGGCATCTAGTTCCTGGAAACTTAGATGCCTTCAGGAAAGCCACAAGCAGAGCAGAAAGCAGAGCAGAAAGGTAACAGCCCTCCCTTGCTGAATCCTGTGCAACTTTGATCTTTAGCGAACCAATGTGGTGTAGCGGTTAGACTGTCAGACTAGGGTCTGTGAGACCCAGGTTCAAATCCCCAATCTGCAATGGAAGCTTGAGCCAGTCACACACTTACCTCACAGGGCTGTTTTGAGGATATAATGGAGAAGAGGAGGAGGATGTAAGCTGTTTTGGATGCCTGTTGGGAAGAAAGGAGGATATAAATGAAGTAAAATAAAAAATAGATCTTTCTGTAAAAGACTAAGAACCAGTTCTTTTAAAGACCCATCTTTATCTTGTCAAGAGTGTCTCTGTGCTTTCTCAACATGCAAGGTCGCTTTGACTAAGGTAGTGCCAGTTCTCTGAGCAAGAGTAAGCACTGGTAAGCAGTGTTCCCTCTAAGCTGAGTTAATGTGAGCTAGCTCACAGTTTTTTAGCTTCCATCTCACACATTTTTGTCTTAGTTCAGGAAGGATGGCTCCAGAGCAAACTAATTTATGCAGTAGCCAAATTGCTTGCTCACAACTTTAATGCCAGTAGCTCACAAAGTAGAACTTTTGCTCACAAGACTCCACAGCTTAGAGGGAACATTGCCTTTCCTCCTCTTTCAGGTGCTGAACCTGTTCTTAGCCTTGCTGCTGAGCTCCTTCAGTGCAGACAATCTAGCTGCAACTGATGATGATGGTGAGATGAACAACCTGCAGATCTCTGTCATCCGAATCAAGAAGGGCATTGCCTGGGCAAAGATCAAAATACATGCTTTTGTCCAGACCCACTTCAAGCAGAGGGAGGCTGATGAAGTCAAGCCCTTGGACGAGCTGTACGACAAGAAGATGAACTGCATTGCCAACCACACTGGAGCTGACATCAACCGGGAGATCGATTACCAGAAAAATGGCAATGGAACCACCAGTGGCATTGGCAGCAGTGTGGAAAAGTACATCATTGATGAAGACCACATGTCTTTCATCAACAACCCCAACCTCACTGTCCGTGTCCCCATAGCTGTGGGTGAGTCTGACTTTGAGAACCTCAATACAGAAGATTTCAGCAGCGACACGGACCCTGATGGCAGCAAAGAGGTACTCATCCCTGTGCCACACTTGCTTACAAACCACGTTTTCATGTCATGGCTTTGGGTGGGTCATATGCATTACAAGAGAAGCACAGATGGCCAGAGCAGCTAAGCCTTGCAGACAGCAGGACTTAATACAGAAAGCATGTTGTAGCTACATTTGGCAAGATTCAAGCTTAGATGACACAAAAGAAAACCCCCTTGAGGACTGATTTTAATTAAAAAAACCATGGATGAGAGAAAGTTAACCGCTCTCCTAATTCAGGCCTGTGCAGCTTATATTTCTCTTTCAAAACACTGGGAAGATCCATTCACGAGTCTTCTGGCATCATCTAGTTTGGTCCTAAGCTTACCAGATTCACAGCTGCTTCTGTAAAATAATCACATAGGCTTGGATCCCTCCTAAAATTATCGCAGACAGAAGGATTCCTGCCTGTGAAGGAGAGACTTTCCTCTTCCCCGCTCCTGCTGCAGCCCAAAATGCTAGGCCTAGGGGAATTGTAGCAGTAGGGAATCAGCGAAATTTAGGTGGGATCCAATCTAGTGCTGAAAAGTGAAGATATCCCTTACCACAACCAATAGCATTCTTAAAAAGTATCTTTTAGCTTGCCGTGCTTATTTATGAAAACAATGGGGAATTTCACATTACCCGTCTTCTCCTGGTTTCAAGCCGGGAGTCTTCCGTTTGCAGATGAACCGGTAGAGGGCTGCCGTTTCACACACGGCTTGCCCCTACCGGAAAGGAGCCGATTCAGAAGCGGTTCGGCATTTCACACACGCACCACTTTGTTTCCCCCCGTTTTTTTTTAAAAAAAAGTCCGTCTTATAGCGATATATCGATATACCAATGTATTCCAATGGGATCGGTATAGCGTTATATCGATATATCGATATAAGCCGAACGTTCCAAAAAAAAAAAAGCCTCTGCCACATATTTTGTTAGTCTTTAAGGTGCTACTGGACTTTTGCTCTTTTTACCACAATAGTATCTTCTGATTTTATTGCAAGCACAATAAGCATAGCAACACTCTGTGTGAGTTAATAATTGGGGAATTTCAGACAGGTGCTTTCTCCCGGTAGGGAACCGATTCTCAACCGGGTTCTGTCTGAAATGACAGACCAGCACCCGGTTGAGAATCGGTTCCCTACCGGGAGAAAGCACCTGTCTGAAATTCCCCAATTATTAACTCACACAGAGTGTTGCTATGCTTATTGTGCTTGCAATAAAATCAGAAGATACTATTGTGGTAAAAAGAGCAAAAGTCCAGTAGCACCTTAAAGACTAACAAAATATGTGGCAGGGTATGAGTTTTCATGAGTCACTGCTTACTTCTTCAATGACTCGTGAAAACTCATCTGCTGCCACATATTTTGTTAGTCTTTAAGGTGCTTCTGGATTTTTGCTCTTTTCTACTGCTACAGACTTGCTACTACCCATCTTGATCTCTTGTGGTGGAAAATGTTACAGTTCTTGTTGTCAGACTTACTAAGGCCCCGGTCACACGGGAGACTTTGGCCTGGGAGAGGGACGGATCGGGGCACAGCAAATGGGCGTGATCTCACCGCAACATCTGGGAAGCGGCGCGCACCTGTCCCCGATCCGTCCCTAAACCCAGAAAACCCGCTGCAAAAAAGAACCTCCTACAGAGGAGGACTTACCTGAAGCACCGCTACAAGCGCTGCTGTGGGATCGCCACCACGCTCGTCGTCCGGATCAATCCAGGCTCCCCGCCGAACTGCGCATGCGCACACATGCACAGTTCGGCTGTCACGCTCTTTCTTCAGTGGCTTTCCCCCGGCATCTGATCGTGCCGGGGAGGAAGTGCGTGGCGGCTCAGGGGATCTATGTGATCCCGCCGCCGCATCTCTGTTTTGGGGCGGCTTTAGAAAGCTGCACTTTGCCCGTGCTATCCCCCCCCCCCCGTGTGGCAGGGGCCTAAGTAACACATGTTTGGCACCATGCTGACATTTTTTCAGCATATTTCTCCACATTTAAAGGGGAGAAATAGAATATCATTTCATTTTTCTTGATAGTTTTTTTCAATGCCTTATTCAGATTATACAATTTAGAGGAATGTTATTGTTATTGTAGTTGTTCAGAAATGCAGTTGTTTCATTGGCTGTATAATATCTCTGCTTGTGACTGGTGGTCTTTATTGTTCAAGAAATTGGATGATACCAGCTCATCAGAGGGCAGCACCATTGATATAAAGCCAGAAGCAGAAGAAGTTCCTGTGGAAGTCCCAGAAGAATATCTGGACCCTGATGCATGCTTCACAGAAGGTGATCTTGATTGCACTGAGAGAGGAAGGGAGCTTTAAAAATCTAAAGTCAGCTTAGGGGAGTAGTCTTCAGCCTTTCTAGACCCTGGGAGCCTCCTTTAACCGCCAGACTGCAGCATGGTACCGACTGAACTGCAAGACCATGACAGGAAGTTATGTAGCAGAGTCATGTGACAGGAAAAGGAAAAGTCAGAATTATGATCTCACCAGGGAAAAGAGAGAGAAGGCAAGGCAGAGCTTTCACAAGGAGAGCTTCTGAACCTGCCTGTGTTCAAAATGAGTCTTTACTCCCACTGAGTGACCTTGCCTCACTGTCTTGGCGCTCCTTTCAATTATACACAAAGAGACACTGAAAGTGTTCTGCCTTTGCTCTCTATGCATAGAGGTTTCTCCAAAAAGAAGCAGAAAGTGGTAGACCTGTAGGGGTTCGTAGCCCAGCAGATTATGACTCTACAGCCCGCCTGAGGGTCCCAACCCTGCAATCCACTCATGCTACAATAACTTCATTTGACCTTAAGGTGCCACTAGATTCCCTTTGTTTAGTTCCAGTAGACAATTGAAAACTGTCTCGTACAGCAATGGTGCTTATTTGTGATGTTTTGGAATTAAAAGTTTTAGAACAGAGGTAAAAAAAAATCTTTATAGCAAAATTAATAAAATTTAAAATCTCAAAAAGGATTATGTTAACTTATGTTTGCAGGCTGTGTGCAACGGTTTAAGTGCTGTGACGTCAACATCGAAGAGGGAAAGGGAAAGTCTTGGTGGAATTTACGGAAGACTTGCTTTTTAATTGTGGAGCATAACTGGTTTGAGACATTCATTATCTTCATGATCTTGCTAAGCAGCGGAGCTCTGGTGAGTTGAGTTACATTTTCCTTGGGACTTGTCTGAAAAGACATGGGGGGGGGGTGTCCATTACTGGTAGCCTCCAATTCACAAGTGAGTCCAAGAATCCCTTTGGAATTTCACAGCATCTCTTTCAAATATGAGGAAGCAGAGTCAAGCAAGTCACTTCTAGTAATGATTTTTCAGTAACTGACCAGCAGCACTTCATATGGTGGACCACTAGGAGGACTTGAGCTACCACCACTGGAGGACAAAGGGGATGTAGTACCTTTACTGGAGGGTATCATGAGGGAAGGGACATGAGTGACAGCTGCCACATCAAACAGGTGGGCAGCTGTTGAGCAGATGGTAGTACCTGGTGTGGGCAAAGGTGATCACATCACTGGATGGTTCTGTTCTTCACTGAGTAGTTGTGCACCTGCAGCATCTTGACATCTCCGTCCCTGTCTCCTGATATCCTCCAGAAAGGCACCACATCCCCGTCTCTCTTCATTGGCACACAAGGCCAGCATCTGGAGTTCCTCTCAGTGATCCACCACATGAGACGCAGCTGGTATTTACCAGAATTCCCCCAGCAAAGAAAAAAAATTCCCCTGAGAAATTTGCAAAACCCACAGGCTTAGTATCAGGACCAGGCAACTGACCTATGTGAGAACTCCTGTTTATTTGAATTTACTGCCAAATGTAGAGTGCAGTCACACTCATTACCCTGTTGTTCCTTAGGCCTTTGAGGATATTTACATAGAACAGAGAAAGACCATACGGACTTGCTTGGAGTATGCTGACAAAGTCTTCACTTACATCTTTATCCTTGAAATGTTGTTGAAATGGTGCGCATATGGATTTGTGAAGTTCTTCACAAACGCCTGGTGCTGGCTGGATTTCCTCATTGTAGCAGTATGTATCTTTTTTTTCTTGTCCCCCCCCCCTTTTTTTTTTTTTGCTTCTATCAGTCAGTACATTGCCTTCATGGGAAAAGTCTTAGCAAGATGATATGTGGTCTTAATCTGTTGCTCTGAATCAGGTACAGATTAATCCTGGAGTTATCAAAAAAATATTCGTGCTCTCTATACCAGCAATTTATACTGCAGAAATAAGGGGGTTTGAGAGTTTCTGTCCTTGGGCTTTTAGGACTACTTTTCCTCTGAGGTCTGAGAACATTGACTGACACTGAGAAAAAAAAGAACTGTAAACAAAACAAAAAAAATTGCACCCTATGCAACTCCGTCTTCTGTTAGCTCCCTGTTAGACATGTTCATTATTCCTGCATAATCTGCTAGGAGGTTGAAACAGAGAGCCATGGTTGAATGTTATAATGAACAGAATGAGTCAACGTCACCAGCACCAAGTCTTATTCAGAAAAGTCTTATTCAGAAAAGCAGTAAACTATAGAAAGCAAAATTCAACAAATTTGAGCACTTTAACAAACTAAAAAAAATATAGCATTCAAAATTAGCCTGGTAAAATTAGCCTGCTGTGTCTCGTGTTATGCTCCCTGACTTGAGAGCTGAAGACCAGTCTCAATAAACATTTAGACTAGTTCAGTATGGCACAATGTTTTAATGTTTTAATACTGCAGTTCATGTTCTAATCTTCTTTTCCTTGATTGTGTTTGTTCCTCTTCCCATTTTCCTTTTCCACAACCATCACTGTAAGATGCTCAACTGTATGTCTCCACCCACATGTTAACTATGCTGAGGAAGGATGGGGAGACACTAAAGGGACTTCTCACATGAAATATTTGCTTCCTGTTGTTTCCTCTTATGTGATACTCCCTGTCTTTTACATTGTCTTACCTTCCTACATGTGATGGAACTAAAGGATGAGTGTACATTTTGGCTGCCTGAAGGATACTACTTTAAACAATCTCTCTATTGCAAGCGATTTTTAACTGGCCTATTATTATATTGGCATATACTCATGGCATAATGAGTGAAGTAACGAGTATTTGCAAAAAATTAGAGCTGTGAGCCCATAAGGAAGCATGGTACGGGGTAGGGAGGATAAAGAATTTGGAAATTCTATCCTGTCCCCCAAAATCTCCACCTCCAATATTTTCTAACCTCTCAGTGACTGGAGGAGCCTGATCTCGCTCTTCCTCCCCCTACGCCTTATGTCAATTGTAGCTACTCTAAACTACGGTTGCCAACTCCAGTTTGGGAAATTTCTGGAGATTTGGGATGGAGACTGGGGAGGGCAGGATTTGTGGAAGGGAGGGAGGAGCTCAGCAGGGAAGTGATGCCACAGTTTGCCCTTGGAAGCAGTGTTCCCTCTAAGCTGAGCTAGTGTGAGCTAGCTCACAGTTTTTTAGCCTCCGGCTCACACATTTTTGCCTTCGTTCAGGAAGGAGGGCTCCAGAGCAAACGAATTGATGCAGTAGCCAAATTGTTTGCTCACAACTTTAATGCCGGTAGCTCACAAAGTAGAATTTTTGCTCACGAGACTCCACAGCTTAGAGGGAACATTGCTTGGAAGCGACAATTTCCTCCAGGGAAACAGATTACTGCAGCCTGGAGATCAGTTGTAACCCCAGGAGAACTCTAGGCGGCAGCACCTTCTCTGAATAGATTGGGTTGGATCAGTGATTCATGAGCAGAAGGCTGACAGGAGGAGGGAGCGATTTCACCCCCTCCCCCTTCCATACTGTGGATGTTTGTCTGCATGAGTCCAGCAACCATGAGAAATAGCATTCCCAGGATCAGAAATGGCTGCTGGGGGAGAGGAAAGTAGAGACGTTTTGTGCAAGCACATCACTGGATGCAACACACTGCCCCTTACAGAGTATATTTCTTTCATACTGAACTGATTGTTTTGAGCAGGAGGGATAGGGCTGCCAAGTGGGGGCGGGTGGCGGGTAAACCCCCACTTGGGAGGCCCGATTTCCGCCGCCGCGGAATCAGGCCCCGGGGGGAACTCCACCCCCCGAAGCGCAGCATCACAGGAAGTGACGTGCACGTCAACCACATTGGGAGCGTGGCCTGGATCGTTGGAGGGAAAACTCTATGGTTTTCCCTCCAGCTCCCGGAGCCGGCCAAGGCTCCCCCGCCGGTGAGTATTTTGGACTTGGGAACCCTAAGGAAGGAGGTCTTTTCTTTCAATTAATTTACAAAAGTCACATACCTGAGTGGTCCCATGAGAAAGAAAAGAGTCCTGTTTTGTATGTGAG
Source organism: Gekko japonicus (assembly GCF_001447785.1). Lineage (NCBI taxonomy): Eukaryota > Metazoa > Chordata > Lepidosauria > Squamata > Gekkonidae > Gekko > Gekko japonicus. The sequence continues at coordinate 95,487 of NW_015170973.1, read as the reverse complement.
TAGGCTGGTTTTGCTGCTTTCACCATCTACAGAGCAGCCAGCCAGTTTACTCTTAGACGTAGCTCACAACAAGGAGAGCTTTTTTGGTGGAATCCTCATGGCAGCTGTAATCTTTACACCAATCCGACTGGGTCCAATCCTCATTGCCTTTTTCTTGCGCTAACGGAAGCTAAGACTGTTTATTTTTTAATGGTGAGGCTCTCTTTGACAATATTTGAGAACCCCTGCTGACCAGGATGACAGGAATGTCTTGTAAAATGTTTGCTTTTCTTTGTGAGGTGGTATTGTAGACAGCAAATTGATTTTCTGGATAAGACTGGTACGGGAGGGAAAGAAATGAGATGATCTAGTAAAACTGCACAGGTAGCTGCTAAATGTTTTGAAATATTTGGTTAAAATGAAATGGTTAAATTGGGTCTTATCAGAAAATACCTTCCTTAGGCATTCTATCCCAATAGTGCAGGAGTCTTTTAAAAAAAGTTTTAACATTATTACTTGAAGTTGGATTATTGATTGGGGGAACAATACTCATAAATGTGGAATTTTTTCAGGTTTGTGGACAGCTTTGCCGTGTAGTCTTTTTCTGATTCCCAAAAATGTCAGATATATTTGTGTGTCTTTTTTCTGAGTAATAGTAAGTTCTGTTTTGTTTTGATTGTTCTAGACAAATATGGTTGTTCAGAACCCAATTCTAATATCCACCACTATACACTTTTCTGAAATTATCTTTTGAAAGTGAATATCATAGCCCAATGAAAATGGATATTGAGTTTCATGCCAAACTTCCAGATTTTCGAGGGAAGCCAGATATTTAGGGCCATTTGTCCTCTCCTTCCCTTGTTTTCTTTTTTCAAAAGTATTACATGTTAAATGTGTGTTTTTGTGTTGAGGAAGTCTCCTATTTCTGACACAGCTGCCCTTAACAGTTCTTTGTATCATCTTAAAAAGGACATTAAGCTTCCAGAGTTTTTTTAAAAAAATCCTTTTTGAGCCCTGCATGATGCAAACCGTAGGTACACTGAAAAGTCATACAAATTTCAGCACTTCAATATGTAGAATGCCAATTTCTGCTGCTGCTGTTAAGTATTGATCCAAGATATCAGGATATTGCTCTGTTGTCAAGATTGTCTTGACATCATGTCCTGTATTCATTTTGAGCGATGCATGGTGCTTTCAGATTCCCTGTCTCTAATGGCGACTCTGTTATAACGCTCTTATATAAAACTGTTGTGCTTACCTGTAATTGGTGTTCTTCAAGTAGTCCTCTGTACAGTAACAAAACTGGGACTGTCCATGTTCAGCCCAAGGGCAGGGAACCTTCTAAAGAGCTGAGGAGCTCAGGTGCTCACTCCCAGGAAGACAAAATTCCCAGGGCCAAAGTTACTCTGGGAATCCAGAGAGCTGAGCAAGGCACCATTGAAATGCATAGGTTAGGCATGTATGTGGTAGCACATGACTATTTGCACACCAGCCCAACCTGACTGAGTGTCTTTTACACAACCTAATATTGACCACCAGTGAGCAGAAACATGAGAGAGGTGGGAAACAAGCCATCCTCCTTCTGCAGCCTGCCCTGCACTTTTTTGAAGCAAGAGTGCTGCGAATGTGTCAGTGGACAGCCTAACCAAGTTCCAAAAAGTAGGGAGTGCTGGCTTCTCTATTTTTAATTTTGAGAGGGAGTTAGTGGGTGAACTAAAAATGGGGGGAAGATTAGAAATTAGGAGGGGGGGTAACCTTCCCTAGAACTGCTGGCCTGATTGGGTCATGCCTCATTGCCTCCCCCAATGGCTGTTTTTAACTAAAAATAGAAATACTGAGAAATCTATGAATAGTTTTTTAAGATAAATACCTGTTGGAGGAATTCAGATTCAGACCAAGGTGCAGAAGGTGAGGTGCTAATGTTCCCTCTAAGCTGTGGAGTCCCATGAGCAAAAATTCTACTTTGTGAGCTACTGGCATTAAAGTTGTGAGCGAGCAATTTGGCTACTGCATAAACTAGTTTGCTCTGGAGCTATCCTTCCTGAGCTAAGACAAAAATGTCTGAGCCAGAGGTTAAAAAACTGTGAGCTAGCTCACACTAACTCAGCTTAGAGGGAACACTAACACTTTCTCCCCTTGTGTCCCTTCCCTGGTTAAAACTAATACACATGCCTCATTGCTATTCACTCTGCTAGGGGAAAAGGCATTATCTCTTTGCCTATCTTTTCCTCTCTCTCCCAGGTCTACCAACAATTGGAGGGGGCTGTTTCAAGATGGGGAAATGGCAAGGGCAGGCTGGAGAAAGATTTTTTTTAATTTATCCACCTATCCCATATGCCCTGGTCCCAATCTGTCTCTCCCACATTGCACAACTGCTAGGTATCTTCAAAATTTACTTGAGACAGCTGTTCAAGGATTTACCAGCATCTTTCTGTGAGGGTGAAGAGAGAGAGGAAGAAAGGAAGGAACATCTGGGAAGTTTGTTGGTCGTCCTAATAGAAGGGAGGAGGGAAGGAAGGAAAAGGATGCACAGATACACACAGAAAACGAGATGGAATAGAACAAGCCACTTCTATATGTGTGCTTATATATATCAATTACAGCAAGAGCATTAGTGCAGCATAAGGCACAGATCTGAGCATCGGCCAGCCTGCCTGCCAACCAATAGACCCCTTCCCACAGCCCACTTGCTCGGGGAATGGAATGGCAAATCTGGTGGTCCCAAATGGGTGTAAGCCTCTGCATGGTTCCCTTGCCACCTGAGAGTGGTGCCAGGTGACAGCCCCATGCCACTGCAGGGCTCCACCCCCAAGACTCCTGAAAAGGAGGCAGACACATGGGCACAGTCTTCCCCTTGAATGGATCTGACCCAGTGCCTACCCTGCCCCTGTCCAGATTGCACCAAAGTGCAGCATGAGGCCCTTGACCGTGGCTGCAGCTGGGGAGTAGATCCTGCCTTTTCTGGCCTGGTCTTTGCCCTGTGGCCGCAAAGCACTCCCAAGTAAATCCAGGGCCACCATTTATTGAGGGATGAATTGAGAGAAAGAAAAGAGGGGGGAGGAAGGAAGAAAAGAGAGGAAGGGTTGGGGTTCTTAGGTGTTGGGGGCTGAAAAAAGAGGAGGTTAACGTTTATGGGGTGAACGAAAAAAGAAAGAAAGAAAGCAAAACGGTCTGGTGTGCTTATATATATATATATTGGGTGAATAAGAGGAGATTAAAGGGTAAAGCATGAAGGGATGGGGTTCTTCTGGTCTGCGTGATGTAGGATACTTGTTCAAAACATGGGAGTCTACGGGGGCAACGTCAGCAGTACCCACCTCATTACCTGAGTGGTGTGAGATTCTGTGAGGGGGGGTAGAAGATTTTTGTCTGAGTGCCTGTGGGTAGCCCTCAGCAGTCCCTCTCCTAACTTAATAGTGTTGTCATGAATACCCCAAATTAAGATGCATGTTAGACACCATTTTGCTCAGTTCTCTGAATGTACAGTGGGGAAAGAAGCTCCTCAGGTTCCACATTCTGTCCTGAGTATGCACAGTCTCAAAGATTGCACAGAGGATACAAAGAACATTTATATTTTTTTGAATCTCACAAAATGATTAACTTGACTTTTTTTCTCCTTTTAACCAGTTCCTCATTATAAGAGACCAAATATTAAGTAGGAATGGACAACTAATATATGTGCAGGATCTGGAGCAGTTCTGACTTCCCACAAGTACCCATTCTGGAGTGGCTAAAATACATATTTTCAATAAACATTGACACAATCCAACCAAAGTGATATCCGTTTACGTTTAGTAGTAGAGATTTAAACATATGCTTAACTTTCTCATTGAAATTTTTGGAGTTTAAACTTTGGCTAGATCATGTCATCTGTGGCGTGAAACACACTGTCTATTGCATTTTAATTCAACATTGCTGTAGGGAACTCAGAGAGGCATACATGGCTCTGCCTTAGGGTTGCCAGACCTCCCAATGGAGGTGGGAGTCCCCTGCCATCAGGCCTTTCCCCCCCATCCACCAATCAGCTGGCTGGTGGGGGGACTTATCAAGAGAAAGAGAAAGGCCCAGGCAAAAACTCTATGGTAGAAGCTGGTTTTACCATAGAGTTTTTGCCCAAATGCCAGAGACATCCCAGCATGATGACATCACTTCCTATGTGATGCTGGCAATGAGGCCTGAGCCTTTCTCTTTCTCCTGTTAAGTCCCCCCAGTTTCCCCCTGGTAAGTCTCCCCATCTGCCTTCTCTGTTAATTGTTTTTAAAAGCAACTTTTTTGAAATGTATTGTTCTTTTAAGATATTGACATTTTTTATATTTTTGCTTTGATAGTGGAAAACCATGCTGAAATGCAATGACAAAAGTCTGACTTAACATTAAAGATGTTCTATTATGTGAAATGTTCAGATTGCTGAACAGATCTTTACAAAAGAAGCAATTTTTTTCTGCATCACAGATGCATTTTGAATCACCAATCCCTAATTTAATTTGTTTTCATATGTTTTAAATGAATTTTTCAGAAGTTTTTTTTTAATTAAACAACATCTCTTTCCCATCCCCACCCACTGAATTTCAAATGAAAAATGGTGGGAAATATTTTAAAATTATGGGGATGAACAAATATACCTTGTCAGCAGAAATTTTCCTCTGGATTGAATTAACTGTTTCTCAGCATTAGCAACGTTATCATTAGCCCCACATGTTCCCCCAAGGGCACCACGGTCAGGGACAACATCTACTGGCTGTTCCAGGTCCCCGTTCTATTAGACTCAGCATGACCGGGAACAGGGCGTTCTCGGTGGTGGCTCCTATCTGGCAATATGCCCTGTAAGCCGCCCTGAGCCTCCGGGGAGGGCGGGATAAAAATGTGAATAATAAATAAATAAATAAATAAAATTACAATCCAATAACGGCTAAATAAGTTCCCCCACATTCATGCTACTCATGGTGAACTTTTCAGAGGCCTAGATGTTTAGCTTTTTCACTCATGTCTCTGTAATGTCCCTGCAGTGGGAATGAGCAAGGCAGACCCTACCCGAATGAGAGAAGCAAGGCGGTTTGTGCAGTGTGTGTATTTATCTGTATTCTTTCTCATAGGTACCTTTAAAAATTTGTCTGGCTTAATTTAATGGGAGCTGCTGAGATCCTGCAGACTGTTAAGAGGGCGAGGGTAAGGTTCTTGTCATCCGTTTGGGCTCCTAACCTTCCAACAGACCCCGTTTCCGTCTGTGTGTCTCTGCCTCTCTCTATCTCACTTATTTTTTTCCCTCTTTGTTTTATTCTTATGCCTCTCTCAACTGCATTATTTCCTTCCAGGTCGTTTCAGTGAAGTGAAGTAGGCAGCTGGTGGTCATGTCTTCGGTATCACTCTAAACGGGGGCGTGGGTTGTTGGGGCCTGCAGTCCAGTTTGGGGGGAAACAATCAGTGCTAGGGGATTTATTCTAACAGTCTGGAACCTCTTTTTTTTTCTTTTCCTTTTGTTTCTTTCTTTTCTGTTTTCTGTGTAGGTCTCTTTAGTCAGCCTTATAGCTAATGCCCTGGGCTACTCGGAACTAGGTGCCATTAAATCCCTTAGGACACTCAGAGCTTTGAGGCCTTTAAGAGCGTTGTCACGATTTGAGGGGATGAGGGTAAGATGCCATTAGCAAGCTGATCCTTCTGCATGCCTGTGGATTACGGGGTTGTTTTTTTTTTTTAAAGCATGCTAGAACTGATCAAACTGGTAGAAAGACATAACTACAAACAGAATCATGATGCAGCTGCTGACTTGATCACCTCCCTCTGTTTATGGCTCACCTTCACCCCGCTGCACATTTCTCCCTTTTTTTTTTTAATTACAAGTACACACCAGGAAAAAAAGAAGGGAGACATATTAAGCTGCCTCATTATTGGCCCAAACCACATGTCATTCATAGATTCTCTGTTGGCACTTGGCTGTTCTTCTTTGGCCTGGCTTCTAATACCTCTAGCATCTGAGGGGGCATTTCTGGCTGTAAGTATTGAATAGGGAGAATCACCAGGTGCAAAGAAGCAGAATTTGAACCACCTCAATTCCCCCCTCTTCCTTAAAAGAAGCAATAAAAAAGGATCAAAAGGGATCTAATTTTTTTTTTTAAATCTCCATCTTTTGTGGCATAATTCAGCATGGCAGGAAAGGGCTGGGCTGTGGGAGGAACTTAGCCACCCCCAAAGAAAACAGTTCTGGTTTAATTCCTCTAATTTGCACCTCGTTGTTCTCAGTCCAGTCCCGTAGTGACTGGGCAGCCTTGTCTGATAGTTCAGCTTTCCTCCTTATTCTCCGTTCCCCTTTTGCCATGCTTTATGGTCCCCCTGTCCTGTCACTGTAATGTTAGCAACAAATCACAGAGCACAAAATCTGAACTTTACTGAACTGGTTAGAAGACACTGCCACCATGTAACCTTTTAAAAGGAAATTGCCAATTAAAAGAATGGACTGTGACACGAAATAATTTGATGCTAAACCATCCCACGGAAGTCTATCCTGGTCTGTATTTATGTAAATGAAACAATGCAGTTATTTATTTTAAATATAGGAATTACACAGTTAGAATTAAAACCAGGATAAAACTGTGAGAAAAAATGGAGAAGGTACAGAGAAGAACTATAGCTTTCATTCAAAGAAAGTGTGCCTGATTTCTGATCTAAACAATGCAGTGGTAGGAAAACAATGTATCTCTACTTCTATTTTATATTCAGGGAATATTGTCAGATTGACTGCAAAATGTCTGAGTGACTTATTTTATACAGGTGTCTCCTGAGTACTATCTACTTGTTCAAAATAACTGAAAAATAATTTGGATTTGTACTATATTTCTAATAAATGCATCTTTTTATTTGGGGGATCTTGGTGATGGTAAAGTAGATTTAGGAGAACCTTATTGGAGTACATAACATCCAGTTTCTTTGTGAAGAACCATGAAGAAATTCAGTCCCACAGCTTTTCTAATAACCCCTGTATAATTCACAGAATTTCTGCAAAGGTAGAATCAGATCACTTAACTGCTCCACAATGCAAGTATGGCAGGTTTTGACAGATGTTACCCAAGTAATGAATTATGCTGGAATCATCTCTGTCATTGAACAAAGTCCCTGGGCTATGGGAAAACATGGCTGTCGTCTGAAGGTTCTGGCCCCATACCATCAAAATGATGGTGTGACCCAAGAGTACCCTACCTCCTTTCAGAATGATTACTGTCTCATTATTGTTCCACAACTTTCTCCCTTTACATATTTTTTTAGCATGTTCATTTTTAAGGCATCATGGAAATTCTTCATTGGTGGGCTACCCTCAAGTCCCTCCATTCCGAAACAATATTACTTTGCTCTCTGACTTCACATGCCTTGATGAAGTCATAGTCTGGTTTTTGAAGAGCTTTGCTCTGAGATAACATGTCCTGCAATAGGATTCTTTTTGCTGTGAAATAAAATCTCAGCCTTTTTACCATTGGTCTTTATACCATTGCACGATAACAGTCTGATCTCCTGTACTCTTTCTCTCATCTGATTCAGGAAGGCATTTCTGTGTTCTGCCATGGAATATTATCTCTTCACAGTTTCTGATTTTAGGTAGCTTTCTCGATCTGACCTGGATGGCCCAGGCTAATCGAATTGTAGAAGCTAAGCAGGGTGGCCCTGGTTAATACTTGGATGGAGGACCACCCAGGAAGTCCAGGGTTGCTATGCAGAAGCAGGCAATGGCAAAGCCACCTCTGTTCATCTTTTGCCTTGAAACCCTTACAGGGTTGCCATAAGTCAGCTTTGACTTTACGGTACTTCCCACCACCTTGAGGTACATTTCCATTACATACTTTCAAAGAAATCTATGGATTGCTTCCCACAAAACATTTCTTCTTGCTCAGGAGCTCATGCACAGATGGAAACACAAGAAAGTCATTGCAAGTAGCCCTTGATCTAAGTCAGGTAGACTATATCCTTTACCTCACACGTTACACAGTGCAAAATATATTTCAGCAGCACACACACCTCTCAATAATGACCTTCAATCAAATTATATTACACTCCCAAATTGGACTGTGATTACAGCTGATAGTCTTCGAATTTTTGTACACAGGAACACTGATCAGAAATGAAGCCAATGCTTGATCTTACAGTAGCTCTTGTGCAGTATCTTGCATAAATAGAACTCCATTAAGCGAAACTTCTTTTCCGCTGTGGAATGGCAGGATTGAGTCCCTACATGTTTTCATTTGCTGTTAGGGCATAGCTTAGATACAGTGTACATACTTCACATGTGGGAGACCCCAGGTTCAAATTTCTGGCCTCTCCAGTTAAAATAACTTTAATAGCTGAAATACACAGTACTGGGTTTGATAGATTTATATCTGACTTAATGGGCAACTTTATATTCTTATATGCTGTCTCCTCATTAGTTCAGCCAACAGGAGTACATCTGGATGGATCATTGCCAGTGATTAATTGGAAAGTATCCTCAGGATATTTCTGTATTTTTAATAAGCATTGACAGCTGCCTATGGGAGCCTGGCAGGCAGGCACCTAACATGGTTTACCTTGTCATAGTCAAAACACAAGATGGTATGGCAATAAGAAACACGCATCATATAGCACTATGATGTTAACAGGTGCCTTTCTCAAAGCATGCAATAAGGTCAGGTCTGCATGTCATTTTCAACCTTGTCCATATTTACAGTGGCAACACATCTCATTGGGAATGATGGAGATGCTCCAAGAATCTGTTCCAAAGTTCTTGTATTTCTAAATCTGGCCTCTGCAGGAGGCTCTCAGAATTCTTTGGCACCATGTCTTTGTCCTGCTCAATCACTTTTAGTAGATCTGTTGAGAATGGCCCTCACTTTTTCTTGCTTCTTGTCATCCTAGTTCCATTGAGGGGATGAACTACAGTTAAACAAATCTCAATGTAGCTTTCATACATGACCTTAGCAAGTTTCTATAATTGATCAAAGGCCTTGCAGTATGAAAGAATTCGTCATCTGAAGGTTCTGGCCCAATACTATCAATATAACAGTGTGACCAAAGAGTCACCTTGTTAGCTGGACCACTGTACACCTAACATTCAACAAGTACAGTTACTGTCCCTATTACTGAGATACCTGTTCCAATGCAAAAGTATGACAGCCAGACTTTCTTAAGAATTGCCAGGCCATGGCTAATGCTGTGAACTGTGTCCAGTCAAAAGACTGATAGTAGAACTTTCTTTGGACTGCTAGGTGGTTTCTGTTCCTTTGGAACATAGACCTTGATCCATGACCACTTTTGTTCCCTTCAGTTGTAGCAGTTTCTCATGAGATCTGACTCGTTCAAATTTAAGACACTACTGGCAAATTTAAGACACTACTGGCAACCTTGGCAGGATCCAATGAAATCCTGTAAAACTGTAAGAGTCCTAATACTAAAGTACTATGGGGGGGATACTGCATCTGTCTTGCAATTAGCCCTCTCAGGGTGTGTGTGTGCGTGTGTCCCCTTCAATCATCTCTCAGTTTTCCTCAATATTCTAGTATGGCTGCAGTGGCTATTATTAGCTATGGTCAGCATACCCATCTGTGGTATAATATTCCCTTTTCTTCACATTCAGTAGTTGCAGTTTGTGACGCCCCTTTCCACTCACACAAAACACTGAAGAAAATAAGGTTAAAGTAACAACATTTCATTTCCATTGAACTTTTGAATTGAGATCCTATTCCTACAACTGGGATCCTTTAGTTACAAATTTACTATTGTCTGCTGCTGTTTCTCAGTGCAAGTAGAAGAGGCATTGAGAGGTGCAGTCCATAGGTTTTGATTCTATGAAAAGTCACTTGCCATTCAGAATCTCTCCAAGCCTATCAGTTTTGTCCCGTGCTAGATTTGTGAAAAGGCTGAATGTTCTTTGGAAGTACAATTTGATTATTCAAAGTAGTGTCCAGTTTCTGGAGAAACTAGTCTGTGGCACTTTCCTTCAGCTATGAGTATGAAATACTATGGATGGTTTCAGTGCTGCTCGTAACTGTCATTACTGCATAGGACAGTAATACATTTTTGGAAAATCAGGCCCTATGAACACTTATTGATCAACATCAAAGGGATGATACCATTGCCTTCAAGTGTGATGATGTCTGCTTCAGTGATCTTGTTAATATTTGTTGACTTGGTTTTTCAAATTGCAAGTTCTCTTTCAAATTCCGGTCTTCTCTGACAACAGCAGTGACGAATTATCAATTCGTAATTGATAAGTAATTCAATTCCTCTTTGATGCTTCAGAAGAGATTAAGGTTGTTTCCTAGCTTAGATTCCAGTCTGTGCAGAGATGCAAGGTTTTCTATTAAGAAGTGGGATCTGGGGGTTGTTTTTTCAGGTTTCTCTGTAATGAAACTATGCACTCCTAAACCTACTTTACCACTTCCAATTTACCTAAAAACAAAAAGAAGATGCAGCTTGTGAGGTGGATATGGCCAGGCTGGAAGAGGCATGTTGCCATCACTGACTGGGCAGGAGTCATCCCTTTGCCTTCTGGAAGATGTAGCAGGAGTACCTCAGAGGGAGAGGGGAAGCTCTGAGGCAAGCAGCAAGTGGGACTCAGTTCTGAGTGGTTCTGGGACAGTATTTAACAGAATTTCGTAATGAATTATTGGAAAACCAGGCATATTTCTTTCTTCCCTGATCGAGTTACCTGTAAAGCAAAGTATCATATAATAAGCTAGTAAAAAAGAACGATTTAATCAGAGGGGGTAAAATGTATCCTCTCTTTCAACTAGACATTTTGAAAGAGCCAGTGCAGAAATAGATATATCCACCAAAGTGTTTTCCCCCACTGTGGGCCAAGATAGCAGATCTTGTAAAACAAATGGTAATGTGCATTGCCATGGAGTAATGCAGATGAGATTGCATTGATGACTCTAACTTTCAGCTCCACGTCATGATATGGAGAAACTGCATGCGTGTCTGATCTGCACAGATAATTTCTAATCCAGCAAGGAGAAGTCATGAGGACAAGCCTGTTTCTATGCATGGATGTTCCTTCCTGAATCAAGGCAAGAACGTTTCAAGGAGAAACTGAGCATTTCTATTTGGGATTCACTTTTTATAACTAAATTGGGGCTTATAAAATCTCATATTTTGGCTAACCTGGAATTCCTTCAATTTCCCACCATCCTCATTGCTAGATCTTCGCCATTGACAGAGAAAGGCTGATAAACTAAATAGATCACAGTTCTAATGAAGTCTGGTTGCCTATTTCCCACTAAAAGCACAATAGCCACTTGCAGTTTTAGTTCAGCAAAATAATGCATGAAGAGAATTAACTTACTGGGCTACACTGAGACTTTTCCCATTACTTGTAGTAGAAAGCAAATGGTACTGTCCAAACATCACATTTACAAGGACAGCTGACCAACAGCAGTTTTAATATCCTGGAAGGGTGGAGGGGTGACCTTCTCAAAAATTTGAGGAAACTTTGCTAGGTAGAAAATCACCACCCTGAGCTTCCTCAAGGAAGAGTGGGATAAAGTTTTACTAAATAAATAAATGAGATGAAATAGCTCCTACCCAATGCTAATTTTAAGAGACTTTCCATTGCAGACGTCCCAGGAAAAAGCATTTTGGGGATCTAAGTAGAGGCCCTTTTGATTACAGTATCAATTTTTGGCAACATAAAACCATCCAGGAAAACTTCTACAGGTTATTGCATGTATTTTTTTATTTAAATTTTGTAATTTGTGTTTGTTTCTCATGGTGGTATCACTAATACTGAAAATACTTTCATCATCCTTGAGGTCCTCAGAGTGTCCCACTCCCCACTTTGCTCAGCTTTGCTTAGCCTTAAAAGAAGAAACTTTTCTCTAGAGGAAAACTGCATACTTTGCTGAACCTAATAGTGGCCTACAAGCCCTTATCTCTGTATCATTATGGAATGTTGCAGGAAGTTGTCTGGTAATGTATATCATTCTTATTGCTGAATTTTTTTTCACTGATGTATCTCCAAAATCAAAGTGATAGACAAATGCACCCCCAAATGATATGACTGGCTGAAGTTCAATGAATGTTCTTCCAACACATCCATTAATTGTTTTTGAATGAATAGAACCAAGAATCAAAGACTACTCAAAACTTCTGTCAAATTTTAGCCATGAAGGTCATGGGGCAAAATTAGCCACAATATAGGAGGGAATCCCAATACATAGGCTTTGTGATAATTTCCACAATAACTAGAACATTACAATAGAAGACCAATAGCAGGCTAAAGAAGCACTGGAGCATTAGCTTACTCGTAAGTTACATAACTCATAACTGTTATTCAGCATGATGTCACGTATTTGAATAATGTTGTTCACTGATGGTGCAGGGATGGTCTGTCCACCAAATTCAGAAAAATATATTGATCTCCTTCAGAAATGTGTCCCCCTGGCTCAGAAATCAAACTATGAAGGATTTTGAAGGTGAAGGTGATGATCCATAGATTGTGCTACTAGCATCATTGGTGTTTGCATTCATTACCGGGACATGAACATATCTTCAGGCTTAAATGATCAGTGACCAGAAGTCATGATATGGCAGAGTTGACAGGAAAAAATGGCCTTGAGATAAGCAACCAAAAATCTTGTATAGCATATACAGACTGAGTTTAAAATTGAAAGGAATGCCACTGGCCCACAACAGTTTATAGAGGGGACTGCAGTTACAAACCATGACAGCTTCCAGGAAGACAGGTACAAGACAGCATCACTAATGTAGTCATATTAGTCTGTAACTGGCAGTTTTATAGATAAGACTAACAGATGTATAAGGTTTTGTAGGCTAGAGTCCAACTTGTTAGATAGATGAAGTGAATTCTCAGTCAGTGGCCACAGATACACCACATATAAATGTGTGTGTGTTTATATGTTTATATGAATAAACACGTGCATATGTATATAAACAGAGACAGAAAGAGATGCAAGAGGATTTTTTTAAAAACCCTTGAATTATGAGAGGTGTCACTTTGTGACATTTCTGTGCAAGACTCAGAAGTGCCCAAGAAAACCATGGTAGCCATTCACAGCTGTTGCAATCAGCAGCTTATATTCAACTCTCTACACATGGAAGGCACATGGAGTTTTCCTGCATTCATCTTCATTTCTGGAGCTCCTTCATTCATTCCTGGAATTGCAGAACTCACACAAAAGAATAACCATGTGGATTGGGGGGCTGGAATGACTCCTCTCCATGTTCCATACACTAATGGCCAAATGTAGGCAGGAGGCACCACAGTCTATCCTACCTATGATAATATAAATATAACTCATTTATTTTAGCAGTGCAAGCAGATACAAAAGAAGCAGACAATGATGCCTTCATTAGTACACATGGATGGCAAAGGAAATGTGCCTCCATTAAAACTGGAAAACCCTTTGCTGTGTTTTATTTGTTTGTTTAAATAAATGTGGCACACATGAAAACATTAAAACATTTGAACAATTAAACACAACATTTAAAATTATAAAATAATTCAATAAAAGTTCAATAAAGTAATTCAGTAAACAACACCAGCACCAGGGAGGAGGGGCAGCAACCATTATTGGGGGCATGCCGAACAAAACAAAAAAGTGTCACCTGCTAGTGGACGACACCCAATAGAGGAAGGCAGACAGCTCTCCCTGGGGAGGGAATTCCAAAATTTTGGTGGCATGACCAAAGGAGCCCTCTTTTGGGCTGCCACCCGTGTAGCTTCAAATGACACAGGCAACTGAAGCAGGGCCTCCAAAGACAACCAAAGTGAATGCATAGGTTCATATGGGAGAAGGCAGTCCTTAAGGTATGTTAGTCCCAGGCCATACAGGGCTTTAAAGGTCAATGTCAGCAACTTGACTTGGGCCTGGAAGCAAATTGGAAGCCAGTGTAGATGGAACAAGACTGGAGTGACATGGTCCCTATGACCCACTCCAGTCAATATTCTGGCTGCAGCATTCTGTACCAACTGTATCTTCTGGACAGTCTTCAGGGCAGTCTTCAGGGCAGTCTTCAGGGCAGCACATTGCAGTAATCTAATCTCGATGTTACCAGGGCAAGTACCACAGTGACAAAATCTTTCCTACCCTGGAAGGGCTGCAGCTGGCTCACCAGCCAAAGCTGGTTAAATGTACCCCTGGCCACGATTGCCACCTGTTTATCCAAGGAGCACCCCCAAGATACAAAGATGTTCCTCTAAGGAGAGTGCAACCCCATCCAGAACAGGGATGATTTATTTCATGGGTCAGATTTTCCTCCCACCAGTAGCGCCTCCATTTTGTCAGGATTACGTTTTATCATGTTAGCCCTCATTCATTTTAAAAGTGCCTTCAGGCACCTGTTCACAGTTTCTGCCGTCTCCCTTGGATTTGCTGGTAGTGCAAGAGAGCTGATTTTATTTATGTATTTATACTTTCGATTTATTAATCGCTCTTTCCCACACACCTGTGGGCTCAGAGCGATTTTACAGTTACTCTTTGACAGTTGGACTAACAATGTTCGTGGGGATAGGGAAGACAACATACAGCATTTTAATTACACACACATTGCAGCTAGCCAGGGCTTCATCTGCGGGCTAGATCAGTCGTGTTCCGCCGGCATGTATTCTTGTCGGCTGGCTGATGACGTCAGGGCTTCTTGATGTTGTGCTGCCACACTGCCACCGCCTGGCCAACTCGCTCCACTTCAGGGAAGCCGACACAGCTCTTTCATATTTCCGATCTTGCCGCGCCTCAGAAGTCACACTCGGCAGCTAACACCTTCCCGAAGGGAGTGGTGTGCCCACCCCCTTACGGGTGGTCCCCAATTTATCTACTCGCCAAAGCTTTCAAATTGCTGGGTAGATGATGAGCTAGGACAAGGCTTGGTTGCTCACACCAGCACGAGGCTACAACTCAGCCCAATCTCCAAATGACCTCTCCCATCATATTTACATAGATGTTGAAAAACAAGGGGACAAGATGGAACCTTGGGGAACCCCGTAGGCTAGAGGCTAAGGGGCAGAGCAGCAGTCCCCCAGCACTTTGAGGTAGAACTGGAACCACTGCAGAACAGTGCCTCTCAGTCCCAAAAGGCACTCCAGAAGGATAACCCAAATTCATGGTATCAAAAGCTGCCAAAAGGTCCAGGAAAATTAATAGGGTTGCACTCCTCTTGTCCATCTCCTGGCTTATTTCATCCACCAAGGTGACCAAGGCTGTTTCAGTCCCATAACCAGGCCTGAAACCAGATTGGAATGGATCCAAACAATCCGTTTCATTCAGGAATGTCCCTAAAGTTGGCAAACCGCCACTCGTTCAATCTCCTTGCTCAACAATGGTACATTTTAGACTGGATATACTTCTAACGTCCAGAAGAATATACTCAAGTGCAAGATGTTGTTTTTCCTTGGTATTCCCCAAGCAGACCCATAAGTCAATGAGGCATAAAATAATGTCATTTGGTCACCAAAACCAAAATGATTCCATTCCTTTAATTGATTGATAATCAACCAGGTTGTGTACTGATGGTATAATTGAAAAATGAAAATCATGCAAAACTCCATTTTATCCTCCCACTCATTGGACCTTTCTATGCTGTTTGTTTATATCAGCAATTAGCAAGTGATTCAAGGAACTGGATTTATCCAAAATTTGTGATGCAGCTGATAGCACTGCAGGTAGTTCAGCTGACCATTTTATTTAGTGATAAGCTTACTCTCCTAGGCTTGCCTCAGTTTACTCTCAGTTTTTATGACCATACCTTGTAAGTGGCATCCTTTTCAGGCACTCAAAAAGTAATTTGAATCAGAACCCATCCAATCCCCTGTGATATCCCACACTTACCTTCCCTTATCTCAAAATTACCTGGTGTCAAGGCAGGGCTGTAGCAGCAAGGTCTCTCTTTCTGCATCCTTCCTTCCATTAGGCTGCCTAAAATGTGGCACAAGGAGCCCTGGGAGGTGTAGTTCTCTGCATAACTTGGAGAAAAGAATGGAGGCAGCAGGAAACAGAGCCACAATAATAAGACAATATGAGTTTAAGTCATAAATATGGTACAAATCAGACATTAGACAGTCCAGCAGTAAGGTATTGGTTGTAAGCCAATGTTGTAAGCTGCCCTGAGCCCACCTGTGGCATAGGGTGGGATATAAATTAAATTATTATTAATAATAATAATAATTTCATGCACATCTGATGTACTAATAATGAGTATCCATGCCATTAAAATTCCAAAATGGCAAACATTCAAGGCATTCTTTACAACAGTGGTTCTCAACCTCCTAATGCCGCGACCCTTAAATACAGTTCCTCATGTTGCGACCACCAACCATAAAATTATTTTCATTGCTATCATAAGACTATTGAAAATTTGTGTTTTCTGATGGTCTTAGGCGACCCCTGTGAAAGGGTCGTTTAACCCCCAAAGGGGTCGCAACCCACAGGTTGAGAACCACTGCTTTACAAGAATGTTACTATGGTTACAAAATACTGTCCATGACAGAAATTGTTGTCCTGGCTGTTAAGATTACCCTGAACAGGGGCATCCTGCCCACTAAGAAGCCCTAAGCTATTGCCTAAGGCACCAGAAGGTGGAGGCAGGACAGGCATCCTTTCAGTGTTCCAGCTCCAGGAGCTCAGTGTGCCAGGCCAGTCATTAACTTGGGACAAGCCCCAGCCAGCAAGGAGGCATGCCTGGACCAACCACTGGGGGGAGTACCTGAAACAGCTGGCTGTGGAGGTCACCAGGCTACTTGGTTGGGGGAGGCACCTAGGCTGGCCTAGGGCATCAAAGCCCTTTGACTGGCCCTGACCCTGAAGACCAGTATATGCATAAGAACTTTTTTGTACAAATTTAATATTAATTACAGGAAAATATATACAGTATACGATGGTTAAATCAGGCCAGTTTCATCACATAGAATGTTATTCAAACATCTGGCAACTGATTCAGCGCTGATGAGTAACTTGCTCTTGTTCAGCAGCTTCCAGCTCCTGGTTTGTCATACATTGTGGGACTCTAGTTCTTGAGGAAAAGGTCATGCATCACCTTTCAGGCTAATTTTGTTCACCAGTATTTGTGACTAAAGTGCGTAAGAAAGGTTGTACTGGTCCTTGAGCAGGCCCTGCAATGGTTTTGTTTGTTTTAATTCGAATCTAATTAGTGGACGTGCTTGAAGAACCTTTGCTGAACCTTCTGCAGGTTTTGTCATTGTGCATTCACCCATCTCTTTGATTGTGGTAATACATTCTTGAAACATATATCCTCCAATAAAAATGATGGTGTATATAATCATGCAAAATCCTGAACCATTCAGTGATGATGCAGACTCAGATGACCCACATGATGATGATAATATTTTTCAGTGCTAGTGGCATCACCATGACCAACACAAATGCAAAATTACAGAATATTTCAGTGAAGAAATTCATACAATAATCCACAAATGTTCAAATAAACAATGGTAGAGACTTAGAAGTCTTTTCATGTTTTATGTTGACAAAACTGATTACTTGATCCAAAATACCACGACTTGGACAACAGCAAGAACAAAATTCAGGCTTCTGTTAGGGGGGGAGGGAATATTACTTATTAAATTCAATTTCTAGACTGCGCTCCCCTGTAAAACAGGGCTCAGGGCAGTGTACAACAGTAAAACACATTCATGCTTTAGATTTGCTGATTAAAAACAGTAAAAGAAAAATACAGCAAATTAACCTGATTTAATGGCACTAGGAAACTTCAGAGTGTGCCTCCGTCTCATGGGGGGAGGGAGGTAAGAAAACAGGAGTGCTAGACAGATGGAAACTGACAATGTCCTCAATCAAATGCCTGGCGGAACATCTCTGCCTTATAAGCCCTGTCAGGGGTCGTTTCGTAGAAAAAGAGCTAGGGGAACTCATTAGCATAACTCATTAGCATATGCCACACCCCCTGACATCACCGGAAGTGTGTCATAAGGCCACACACCCTGCCCCCAATGGTCCTGGCCGCCGCCGCCGGCCTTGCAGCTCCACTGCCGAGCCCCAGGAGGGGCCCGGCGGTGGACCTGCAGAGCCGGCGGGAGTGCGAGGAAGCCCCGCGAAGGCCCTCCCTGGCCCCAGGCAGGCAGGGGTGGGGAGAGGCAGGGAGGAAGCAACTTACCCTCCCTCTTCTCCTGCCTCCTCCTGGCTGAATGAGGGCCAGAAGCGGGGTGGCCGGAAGCAGGGGGCAGGGCTTCATCATGTGCCCCGCCCCCTGTACCTCACCCGGGGAAACTGCGATCCCCCACAATCCCCCCCGAAATGACCTCTGGGCCCTGTGCAATACGTCCTGCAGTGCACGGATGTTGCTTGGCAGAGAGTTCCACCAGGTTGGAGCCAGGGCCGAAAATGCCCTGGCTCCGGTCGTGGACAGCTGGATATCTCTCAGGCCAGGGGTCACCTCACCAGTAAGTTCCTGTCTGCAGAACGCAGTTGTCTTCAGGGGGGTATACCAGGAGAGGCAGTCCCGAAGATTCATGGGTCCCAGACCCTCTAGGGCCTTAAAGGTTAAAATCAGAACCTTGAACTTCATCCGGTACTCCACCTGGAGCCAGTGCAGATTGCACAACACAGGTTGACTGTGCCGTAAAATGTACCCTGTGGTAGGGGCAATATTTGAATTTTTTTTTCACCTAGCAAATTTTCCTCAATTTTTTTGGGACATCACCTCAACCCTATGTATTCTCCACCTTACTATGGTATCTAACCAGCTGTTGGACCTTTGTGCCCATAACTGAATAACATAACCCTATTGTTTTGCTTCTACTATATTTCTGATTTAGTCTGACATCCCATCAACATATCATCTAGGTTACCATTTTTAAAAGAACTGAAAAAATGCCAAGAAACTTTAAATAATTATGCAGTAATTATTTTTCTCTGATCTAATAAATGTGCATTTTAAGGAGTTGATTCTGCTCTTAGTTTTATTAAGGGAAGTCAACAGTAATGCTCTGAAACATGCATGCACTTATTGACAATTTCCAATACGCACTCTTCACATAAAAAGCCATGTTCCCTCTCTTGTAACAGTTGTAAATGGTTTGAACCATCTGTTTAGATAAAGATACATATTGGTTACATTTATTTAAATAACTGGAAGGGAAAGAAGACATTATTCTTAATAAAGAACAAACCAAAAATGGCAATATAATTTAAAGTCACAAATGATGGACAGTAAACTTTTTAGTTTATATCTTCTCTATTTCCTATTTCAAATTCTTTAGGTATCCTGGAGGAGGCGGATTTTTTTGGCTCATTCCAGGATCTGAATCCAAAGGGTTTATGTCATTTCTTGGCAAACATGTGTAGAAAATTAATGAACTGTGGGTTGCGGTGGTCTTAATACACTCTGATGGGAGCCACACATGCAGCAGATTTTCTGCAGAGAATTGTGCGCCTATATCTAGTTTGTCATGTGTGATGTGGCCACTATTTAAATTGCTCCTATATCTTTCAGCAGAATTGTTTAAAGCAACAGCACCACCTGCTGATAATTGAAGAAGCAATCACACAACAGAGCAATACTGTCCAGCTAATCCTAATTCATGCTTTTTAAAAAAGAAAACCCTTCAGACACTACTGTCTGAGGTGTTAATGCCTTTGGAAGAAATGCAGGTGTCTGGTAATGGAGCTTCAATGGGTATTGCATACAGACAGGAAGCAAGAGAATCTAAGGACAATTCTCTTCGCAAGAATTAATGAACTATGGATCGTTCTTCTACAAATGAGAAATTGTAACTTCTTCTAAACCCATAGGGTTACAATCAGTATTAACCACTCCCTGTCCTGTGGAATTAAATATGCTGAATTATATTGTAGAGTTCCATTTACAGGACTATAGCAACAGAATGCGCATGTTAACTGCTTTGTAAGTGCTAAATCAAAAATTAGCAAGTAGACCTACTTTGCTTCCATTCAAATGGAGGATATAAACTATGCTAACTGAAAGACAAGAGCATGACTCCAAAATAGCCAAAAGAGTCTCAAGGAGTATTTATTTAAAAGGGAAACTGATAAGGATAAAGTTATCTTTCATTTGTTTCTAATACAGACAATTCCAGTAAAATATTTAAATGGCAACTAGCCTGGCTCTGTTCAAAAATCAAAGGAAGGGGGGGAGGAAACCCTATAAAATGCTATCGTTTCTGTTTGACATGGTTCAGAGGAGGGAATATGGCTTTTATTTTTATTTTTGAGCTTGCAAATGTGCATGCTCAGCTCTTTGGACATGGTTGGCCTTGCTTACGGAACAATACATACAACCTTGATCTTTTTTTACGCTAAACCAATGCTGAGTCTTAGGAGAACACCTTTAATACCTATCCTTACTCCCATTTGAAATCAATGGCTCAAAATTTCCCATTTATCTTTATGGGAGTAGGAGAAACAATACTCATGTCTGGTTAAGAGCGGGGAATGGTTGCCAAAATATTTTCCCCCTGCCCCCATAGTTATTCTCAAACCTGGTTGTTCAAAGCAACCCGTTTATTTTGTCATCAAGACAGAGCTTCCACTTTTTACAAAGTCTATACTTCTTCCATCAAATATTTATCATATGACCAAAAAAAAAAATAGTTGCCAGAAATTCCTATTGAAATGTAAAGATTTCTTGAAAAATGATGGAATAAGGGATATCTTTTAGGATTAAATGTTTACAAGTCTGAATTTTTGACTAGGCTTCCATTCCCCCACTAAAACTAGGCATGCTTTGTTTTGCCATTAGTCATCTTTTCTGTACTGAAACTCTCTCCTCCCTCCTCCCCCTTCTGATACAGGTGGTTGTGAACGCCTTGGTGGGTGCTATCCCATCCATTATGAATGTGTTGTTGGTCTGCCTTATCTTCTGGCTGATTTTCAGCATAATGGGGGTTAATCTTTTTGCTGGGAAGTACCATTACTGCTATAATGAAACAGCTGAAGAGATCTTCGATATAGAAACTGTTAACAACAAGACAGACTGTGAAAGACTTATGGACCCCAACTCAACAGAGATCCGGTGGAAGAATGTAAAGATTAACTTTGACAATGTCGGCGCAGGATACCTGGCTCTTCTGCAAGTTGTAAGTTCTGCCTTTGTGTCTTGGCTTTTCTTGGTATATATTACATAAAAAGACTCTCCACTCAGCAGTTCACAATTGCAAAATGCTGGTATTCTAAAGTGGCTTCCTAAAGTCCTGGGCATCATCTGCCTCACGCATCCTGATTGGCTAGACCAGGGGTCTCCAACATGGCACCCATGGGCACCGTGCTGCCCACCAATGTCTTTCCTGGCACCTGCCAAGTGTTTCTGATTGGCCACTGAAAATGTGATTGGCTGTGCAGATTTTTAAAAAGTTGCTTCAGCATCAGCTGTCACCACAGCACAAGGAACATCACTGCATGACTGAAGGTAAACTGTGTATTTTTAAACAATGTGTTCATTTTAAAAGGTTTCCTGTTAAACAGAATGTTGCTTGAAATGTTGAAGAATTACTATTAGGATTATGCATAACCTCATTCCCTGACATTCTGTTGTTGGCTCCACCTTCTGTGGCAGCCATTTTGTGATTGTGCCCACCACCCTCTGTCAGAATTCCAAAGGTGCCCACAGGCTCAAAAAGGTTGGGAACCTGCCCTGACCTGGATAGCCCAGGCAAGCCCGATCTCGCCAGATCTCAGAAGCTAAGGAGGGTTGACTCTGGCAAGTACTTGGATGTGAGACCTCCTTGAAATACCAGAGGCAGGAGGCAGGGGCAGGCTGTATTCAGCCACCTCTCTGAATATCCTCCAAGCCCCCAGTAGAGGTCAGTCACCAGAGGTCGCCATGACTTCCAGGTGCACACACGCATACACACACACACACACACACACACACACACACATATATA
>NW_015170973.1:19935-73533 GCF_001447785.1 Gekko japonicus | reverse complement strand
TATGTATGTATGTATGTATGTATATGTATATATATAAAAATACAAAAAAACACCCCCCAAAAAAGGTTGGAGACCCCTGGTCTAGATAGAAGAACATTTCTTCAACAAGGTGATAGAAAAGACCCTACCAAGACTTGGTTTTAAGGAGGCCAGCTGTTTCCCCCATTTAGATCATCAGTTAGTAAGATTTTTCTTGCTGCACTTTGTAGAGGATGGAGTACATGTAGAGGATGACGGCATCAAAGGGTATGTACATCTCTGAGGAATGAAAGCTTGATGCTAGGCTATCACCTTAAACTGTGGGTGGGTCTTTTCTTATATGGAGATAAGGGAATGGGAGGTACTTTTCCCCAATCGCTATCAATCGCATGCTGCAGCTGAAAAAGATGACCTTTTTGTTCTCCGCTTCATTTAAAACATTTTCTGTCACTAACACAACACATTTTCACTCCCTGGCATTCTCAGGAGACTGGTTTAAATAAACTGATAATAAGGAAGAAAAATATTGAGATAACATGTTATGAATGTGATCTAAAGTTCGCTCTTCTGAGGCATCTTCTTCCAAAAGCAGTGCTCTGTGCTGCTCAATAAGCCATTTTGAAATTTTAGGGCATTTCAGAATTGGCCTCTGATGTTGCAGAACAAGCTGAGATCCAAGCGAGGAGAGGAAAGAGACACCTGTGAGATATATGAAAGTTCCTGCAAGTGTCTAAAGTTGTTTGAAAAAAATCACTGAGAAAATAGGTAGACATTTCTGAGAGATAAATAACTGTGACACCCAGACTATTACTTCAATGGCATACAATTGTTCCATGGTTTTTTAATATAAGTAAACAGAGGTATTCCAACTTCAGTGGTAGTAGTGAAAGGGAAGGGTTAAATGTGTCCAATATCTTCAAAAGCTATTCTCTAAAACATGAATTAGACTAAAAAATCTGGATGAAGCCTATCCGTCATGTTTAGAAAATGAGAAAGTGAGAAGATAAGCAGAGTGAATTAATGATCTTTTGTGACATGTTCATCAGCCCGACTCACCCAAACAAAAATGACTGGGATTAGGTTGACAATATTCTGTATAATCTTCATTTCCCATTTGAAATAGGAAGTTCTGGGATCAGTAGCTCTTGTTGATAGCATTCTGGGAAAATCTTGTTTATTGGGGTGGCAAAATCCTTTTTAATAGATAGATAGTCCCATGTATGAATGATCATCTCTGCTTCTTATTCGTGTATACAATTGTGTATACAAGAATGGTATTTGTAAATAAAGGTTTTGTATTAAAAATACATGCTTTTTACAGGATCAATAATATGGCTCTGGTTTTAAATTTCTTGGGCCCATTTATGGCCTTTATGATTGGGAAGGCAGGCTGGAAAGCATTTGGGCAATATATATGATGAAATCTCAGAAGGTAGGTGGTAACAGAATAGGATTTCCAGAGGTACTGAAAAATCCCTCATTAGGGATGTGCACCAGAAAAGGAAAAAGTATTTTTCAGATTCAGATTTTGGGAAGAGAATAAATACCAGTATTCAATTATATTCAGTTTCTCTGGTACTGTCTCAGGAATTTTTCCAGGATTCCAGAATTATTCAGTTTCCATTATTCCCTGTGGGGAAGGCTCTTCTTGGGCGAGGGCCTGGAGTGGCTGTTTCTCAACCAAACAACACTGAAATTGCAGGGAAGCTAGTGCTGCCTTTCACTAAAGACCCCCAAGTTTCAAACTAATTGGACCAAATGGTCGAGTTCTATGGGCCCCTAAACAAGGTGCCCCCAGCCATTCTACTTGCAGAGCTACAAACTGGGATGAAAAAATGCCCTGCCCCTGGCAAGAGGGAAGGTAGCAGGAGGAGTCAGCCAGAGTCGCAGCTCTGTGGGGCCCTGCACCTGGCTTTTGGCTGCTAGGAATCACTGTCCCCAAGCTGGGAGAGACTCATGCGGGCTGGGAGCCACCTTCCCCAGGCCAGGCAATTCTTACTCATCCAATTGGAACTGATTGGTGGGAGAAGTGCCTTGCAAATTGAGAGAATCAACGAAAAACAAGATGGCAGCTGCTGTTGATAAACACCTGAACATGAAAAAATGCAGATTTAATCCCCTGCTTTCTGTACCCCGCAAAAGCTGCAAAAACAGCTGGGCAGTGTGGAGGAGCTCCCTGCCACTCAGCTGTTTCAGGCTGTCTTTTGCAGTCCCTTTAAACTTTAAAGGAATAGCATAAGGCAGGCCAAAAACAGCTGCATAGCAGGGAGACGCTTCCCACTGCACAGCTGTTTTGGGCTGTCTTCTGCAATCCCTTTAAACTTTAAAGGGACTGCAGAAGACAGCCCAAAAAAAACAGCTGCACAGTGGCAGGGAGGCCTCCTGCACAGCTGTTTTTCAGGCTGTCTTGTGCAGTCCCTTTAAATTGAATTTATCCAGCTTTCTTTATGATACATTCTGCATATAGATTAAACAGATATGGAAATAAAATACATCTTTGTCTGACTCCTTTGTCAATTGGAAACCATTCTGTTCCTTCATGTTCTGTCTTAAAAGTAGCTTCTTGTCCAAAGTACAAGTTGCACATCAAAACAATCAGAAGTTGTGGCACACCCATTTCTTTTAAAACCAGCCATAGCTTTTCATGATCCAAACAGTCAAAAGCTTTGCTGTAATCCATGAAACACAAGCTGATTTTCTTCTGAAATTCTCTCATAACCAACATAATCAGCGTAATTTTGTGATATGATCTCTAGTGCCTCTTCCTTTTCTTAATCCAGCTTGAACATCTGGCATATCTTGTTCCATATATTGTAACAATCGTTGTAAGATTTTGAGCATCGCTTTACTTCTGTGAGAAATTAAGTTGATGGTCCAATACTTGCTGCAGTCTTTGACTTTGGCTGCCATTTGAGGGGAAAACATAAAGTTTTCCCCTCAAATGGCTGTGGCCCCGCCCCCAGCGTGCCCGGCGTCATGACGTCACATCCGGGTGACGTGGATGCCGGGGTGGGGTTTCCCCCGGGGGTCGATTCCGCGGGGGCGGAAATCGGACATCCAAAGCGGGGGGAAATCCGCCCCTCGGTGGGATTTGGCAGCCCTAGGCGACCAACCTCACAGTGTTGTCAGGATGAAAAGAAAGGTGGGAAGAAACTACCTGTACTGCCTGGAGGGAGGGAAAAGCAGATACAAATGCAAAACCTTTGGTAAACCTAACTAAAAACAAAGTATGAGAAATGTCAAAATTTAAAGAATATTCTGTCTCATGAGTGGCCAAACAATATACAATATTTTAAGTACATAGCATTTTCAGTTGTCATTGTGTCACATAGTGCATCTTCTTGTAATGTTTACAATAGGCCTGTATGATAGACTATTGTTATCGTCCAAATATAGGCTGAGTTGAGAATGACTTGTTTAAGACCCCAGATTACAGTGCGTTCTCTTAACTACTATGCTACAGTACCTCTTAAAATGAGCAATTACTGTCAATATTTTATAAATTTCTCCTTGTTGCATCTGTATTTTATTAGGAAAAACACTTCCCTCTAAAAGAATGTGTGCTTTCTTCCACAGGCAACATTTAAGGGCTGGATGGACATAATGTATGCAGCAGTAGATTCTAGAAAGGTAACGTATATCCCTCCTGTCAGTGTGTTTGATTCATTTGCTTTATAGTCAGTCTTAGGCCGCAGTCACATGGACCTCTTACCGTGCTAGTTTTCCCGCAGTTCTTCTATCCGCGACATTTTATATCACTTGGAGGTGGTCAGACGGTCCCTCTGTCTTCTGCTTCACTCGCGCGAAGTACTGATCACACAACGCGCCGTCCCCGCGGCGGTGCAGGGTTTAAAAAATAAAAAAATACTACGCATGCGTTTGTCTTCCCATGTGCATGGGCAAATTACAGCTTGAAAGAAAACGGGGTTAAACATGCACTTGGGCGTACATACAAACTAAAAAGAACAAAAACAAAAGTATGTGTCTGTTTGCACATGCACATAACTTAAACCGGAAACACAAAAAAGGGGGGGGAGGGTGGCGCGGTCACGGCGGATTGCTGTCCAGATACCAAAACCGCGGATACAAAGCGCGAGATATCAGAAAAACACCTGTTCCAACGGTTGTCAGAAAACACGGATAAAAACAGTGAAAACTGCGGGACTCAGCCGGCTTCGGTGCGGGAGGCGGGTTTGCCAATATGAACAGGAAACTTTAATGCGCAAGGGATCAGCAGCGAAGCCCGCACTAAATTTCCGTGTGACCTGACCCTTACACAATGATACTCAGGATATAGAAGGGATAGATATAGTTACAGGATATAGAACAGTGTAGTCAGACAGCATAAAACAACCAATGAACAGTGCAATAGGACTATGATTACAGAAATAGAAAACAAGGATCTGTGGGGGCATCTCATTTCCCCTCCCCCACTATTTCCTCTTTTTTCCCTTCCCTGAAAGCCCCTTGTAGGGTTGCCAGGTTCCCCTTGTCACTCTGGTGGGGGGATTTGGGCAGTGGGCAGTAATGCCCCCAAGCCCCACCCCCAAGAGTGACCACCCGCCAGGCCACCCCTCTCCCTTCCGTCCTGCGCAAATTAAAGGGCTTCAGTCGATCGGCTACCTGGACATGGGGGCTGGCAACCCTAGCACCTTGGGTGAGCCAGGGGGCTGCCTCCCACCTAATCTTGCCTTGGACAGACCAAGCCAGGTGCTGCCTCCTGCCTCACCGTGGGTGGGCTGGGCATCGCTTCCCCCCTCATCTTAGGCAGGCTGGGTGTCACCTCCCTCTTTACCCTGGGCAGGCCAGGACTGGTGCCACCTCCCCTGTCTCACCTCGGCCAGGCCAGACACTGACTTCCCCACTGCCTCTCTTGCTTTGCCTTGGATGGTCCAAGCTGGGTGTCACCTCCCACATTGCCTTGGGTGGGTGAGGGCTGGCTCCCTCTTGCCTCGGGTGGGCTGGTCATAACCTCCCCATTGCCTCAGTTGGACATGGTGCCACCTCTCCCTCCACCTCGCATGGGGCTTGGGCAGGCCAAGCTCAGGTCTCCTGTCACACAGCTGGCCCAGCCCAGGTTGGGCAGAGGCCATCAGCCCACTGGGAACATTTTAATGGCCAATCCATTACTGCTTCTGAGATAAGATAGGCTGAGAATGTGTAACTGGCCCACGGTAACCCAATGAGTTTCCAGGGCAGAATGGGGATTCAGTGTCCTAGTCTGAAAGTCTAACCATTATACCACATTGGCTTTCATGAGATGGTGGCTGTTGAAAATTATCAAGCATCCAGGCCTAGGTGAGTCATGCAAGTGGGGTGATATCAAACTGCTTGGGGGTTCCTTCCAGGCCTGGCCCCAATGAGTCCTTCCTCAAAGGCAAAACTATCTCTGTCCCCTCTCCCTGCATTTTACTGATAGAAACCAAGCCTGTCGTGGTTGCCTAGCAACAGCCACTGAGAGAACCCATTTCTTAAAGCTACAGGTGCTCCTTTTAAATCCCTCAATATATTTATTTTTCAGATTTTTCTGAAAACTTATGCTGTTTTTCATGTTTGTAGAAAGATCTGTCTTGTCTGTTCACAGGTCCAGATTTAAGAATCCTCAGACTTGGCTTAATTGGCTATTAGAGTATACAAGTGGGGACCTGTGCTACTTGTTGGAGGAATCTGTTCCCCCTCTTAGCTTTCTTCTTCCCTTCCCTGCTGCCAGGCCTAGTGCGGCTTCCTCCCCTGCCACCACTCTGACATGGCTGCCGGCCATCACACCTCCCAGCCACACACACACACCATAAGCAATGCTGCCAGGTACACTGCGGCTCCTGGCAACCCCACCACCATGGTTGGTGAAACTGCAAAGTGCACCAACAAAGCAGGAGGTAGGTGTGTTGTCTGCACGTGTGCAGGCAATGCTTTTGTTTCAGGGAAGATTTAACACACACACACACACACAATGTAATTTTTTAACAATTTCAGATTTTTCTGTAAACCTGGGGGAAGGTCACACAAGTTTGCAGAACTATCTAGTTTATGTCATTGTGACTGTAATCTGCAGATTTACGTATTCACAGATTAGGCCAAACTTGACTGTTAGAAAATAAAATGATGCAAAAATAAAGGCAAGGTATACTGTAAACAACAGAGAAAGTGTGCAAGACAATGAAGTAAAAAGCAGGACTACAATCCTATTCCATGATAAAGATGCCCATTCTTGCAGGCCGGTGGTGGCAGCCGGGACCGTTGGGGGCGGGGTCTGTGGCCTTATGACATATTTCCGGTGATGTCAGGGGGTGTGGCATATGCTAATGAGTTATGCTAATGAGTCCCCCTAGCTCTTTTTCTACGAAATGACCCCTGGTGCTGTAAATAATGAAACAATGATTTAAAACAATGGTTACCTTTTTATTATTATATAGATCCAAGTCAGGTTAGTTTGCATGGTCAAAGTCACTGAAAATCCCATGGTATAAAAGGTTTGGCTCCTTAGGGTATGCAGGACTTGCATTATATGTATGAAACACTTGAAAGGCCAGGCACTGCAGAGACCCTCATCACTGAACTGAATAGCAAATCCCATTCCTGCAGAGGTTTTGTGTACACTTTGGGTCCCCATGGAGCCTGAGGTTAAGGGACAATTTTGCAACCGCATCTAATCCATCAGATTGTTAATAAACCAAAATCATGTTGAGGCTTGAACAGCGTCCTGAAGGCGACAGCTTCTGAGATGTAATTTTTTCCTATTGTGTTCACAGGTGGAACAGCAGCCCAAGTATGAGGACAATATCTACATGTACATCTACTTTGTCATCTTCATCATCTTTGGATCATTCTTCACCTTGAACCTCTTCATCGGTGTCATTATTGACAACTTCAATCAGCAAAAGAAAAAGATAGGTCAACTTTTCTCACTGTCTGGCATATGGGATCCCATTTGTTTGAGATGCAAAGTTCAGGGTGCCTTCTGAATTACCTTCTAATTGTCTGTGGGATACTGGGATTTAGATTTGGGATTTAATTACCCAAGGGCTGATGTACTTATCCTGATCCTTACATGAAACTGCAGTGAATGACCCTTCATAGATCAAGCACACACTTATTTCTAGATCCTGTCCTGTACTCACACTGTCCTTTGGCCTCTTAAAGGTTTCATGCACAGTGAAATGTGTCCAAAAGACAATGCTGCTGCCATTACAGAACAAGACAGGAGGAGGGGGATGGGCTGTTCTTGCTTGCAGAGGCAGTGGTGGTAGTTATAGCACTGTTGACACTGATTCTGGTCTAGGAGGGGAAAGCAATTTGACTGCACATTCTGCAGGTGTTGCATCTGCTGCAGGACTGATGGTCCCACTGTCTATGGGTAAGCTGAATTGGGAGAGGCATCAAATTTAAGCACAAATTTCTTAGTTTATATAACAGAAGGCTTCAAATAACAGGATGAGATAGCATTTCTTCATACATATTGGATTTCTGAGCAGAAAATGTCAAATATGGGATCAGTTTTTAAAGGGTGATTACTTTCACTGTACTTGCAACATAATTTTGGCTGACTCCTCTTAGAATAGGCACTGGTTGCCATCCACAGACCTTTGTGCATATGGGACTTTTTGCCAACTATGGCAAGAAGAGATCTGTGAGTATGTGGATATACAGTCATGCATACCATGAGTGTGCAGTAGCCACAATCCTCCTGATATGTGTTATTTTGTCTGAATACGGCATTGTATTTTCCAGTTTTAGTAGATTCTACACAAAACCCTGATTTTTGAGCATTCACATGCAGCAAGTACTGAATCTGGAAAGTATGTGTGGTGCCTTATTCAGATAAAATGGCAAACATGCAGATCAAATTCCAAATGTAATCCCTGAAAGGGACTACTTTCTTCTACGGTTGCCAACCATAGGAAGCCCCCTCTTGTGCACACAGAGCTGTATCACTGGATCCTATGCATTGTCTCTTAAAAGGTTCCATTGGATGGAGGCAGCTTCACACTGGCAAGTTCTTTATGTGAAGCAATTTCACATGCCATTGTGATACTACTGCCTCTGTGATTATTGACCAAACGAGTGCACACAATTTCAGCTTCACGCACAGGATGTGCCACTGGGAGCTGCCTAATTGTGGCTCCATTTTGTACAGCAGTAACAGCAATGGGAAAGAGCTGTGAAGCAGGACACAATAGAACTGGTAACAATGTTAATATATTGGACAGATACAATAAGTGCAGTTCATGAATATAATCATTGCACAATAAAGCACAATATTTCTAAATATGAATCTTCTTTTTTCTTTTTTCTTTTTTAAATGAGACAAACATACACAGTTTGGGGGGGTCCATTTCATCACTAAAGTATCTAGTTAAGTATCTCATATAATATCTAAATATGTATTTTCTATATTCCACCTTATTTTTATATATATTATTTTGCAATTGGTTTAAAATAAAGTTCTTGTTTCTTTCAAATTGGTTATATGTCAGTCTAATTTAGTTATAAAGTCTTAAGCATCTCTGTAGTCTTTCCAGTCATTTATAAGATCTTGAAAAATTGTATAGTCTCTTTTGTCCAAAGGGTTTTGACCTTCTTCTCTTAAACGTATGAGTAATCTCACATATCCAGAGAATTTAACCATTTTTGTAGGATTTCATCCTCTTCTTCATTCTCTGGTTTCTCCTCTTAAGTTTTAAAGTCTTAATTCTGTGTCTTTTCCCCTTGTATGTGAGGAAAATAGCTTCTGGAAGTAGCCCCCTATATTCCGTTCTTTGGATAGTATGAGACTCCATATGTTCTTTACTTTTCTCTCTCTGAACGAAAATTTCATTTACTGCTGTAAAGATTTCATCTCTTGTCATTTTTTTCATATAATCTCAGATTCAGGTCTGCAAACATTTTATTTCTTTTTGTATATGTTGATTTCGTTCTGTAGGCCATGTAATTTTGCTTGCAGACTTCATCTGTAATTTCTGTATCCATATCTCTCACAAAGATGTATGCCATGTCAGTTTGTTCTTTAATCTGGCTGATCTTCTGCGGTAGGAGTAAATCTAGCTTAGATTGCATAGAGTCCAGAGCCGTTTTCACAGCTTTTTCTACTATTGGAGTGATTGTTTCTTGTAAAGAAAGTTGGAGATCTGTAACCATTAGTTTTAGAACATTTTTTCCTTCTTCTACTCCAGCCACTTTAAAATATTGTTAAAAGCAGAGAATCTCTCCAGCTATTTGTCAATACACTATCTACAATCACACAATTTTATATGTTTAACCAATTGCATTAAAAACAGGAGAGTTCCCAGGCAGGGCAGACAGTTATCACTTAGTTGTAATACAGACCTATCAGTTGTTTACAAGAACCTTAGAACATAATATACTCTACAATTTTCAACAAGCCGCAAAGGTATACACAATGAGTTATAAGGAAAGGACGTAGTGAAAGTTAAATATACATGCTTAATAGTTCAATAATTTTCCTTCTTTCTCCTTGATTTTAGTTTATGGTCCAGATAATAAGATGTAGATATTTATAATCCAAATTAAATGTCTTTCTATGAATCCTTATGGCTCAGTTATAATTCCAGGGAAAATAGGTTTCTGTTTCAATCATATAGCATCTGATGCTTGTTACAATATTCCAAAGATTTAAAATCCACAATATGGTTTTGTCATCCAAAGTATAATAATATCTTATTTATAAGTCTGTTTCACAGTTTTCTTCTCAGACATCAACCTTATCTTCTTTAGCCCAGTAAATTTATTTTCTACCCCTCCCTTTCTTTTCCCTCTTACAAATGATTTAAAGGGCTTGTTCAATTGAAAAGTTCCTAGTAGTTGTTGCAGTAAGGGTTACTCATGGTGCTTTATCTTCTTGTATTGTTTTGTTGAGATGTTCTGTTTCCCCCTCATCCCGGGAGTCACAACTTCACGTCCATGGCTACCATGGATGCGCTCACTGAGATCTTGCTGGGGGCAATCTCGGACTTCCACCCACTTGCTGCCACTCGCAGGGGGTCCAAGTCAAGCCCCTTGCCATAAACTCCTCTCTGGAGAGCTTATTGGAGTTCAGGAGCCCCTGAACTCCTCTTAAGGATCCAGTGATCCGGTGGCTTCACGGGAGGAAGTCCTGGAGCCGACCATTCTCGTCACGCTGAAAACCGGAAATCTAAATATGAATCTTCTGATGGCCAGGGACCTGCCTACCTGAGGGACCGCCTCTCCCCGCATGTTCCCCAGAGAGCACTGAGATCAGGATCACAAAACCGCTTGGCCCTCCCTGGTTCGAAGGATGTCAGGCTGACATCAACCAGGACCAGGGCGTTTTCACTGGCAGCTCCGACCTGCTGGAACAAGCTCCCTGGTGAAATCAGGGCCCTGTAGGACCTCTCACAGTTCCTCAGGGCCGTGAAAATGGAGCTTTTCCAGCAGGCATTTCAATAAGAGCTGCACTTTATCAGCTAAGCCCTGTGGCGACTTAGAGCTAGAAGCTACCTAGATTGGTATCCACCGCCGATCGTGTTAATGAATGCACTTTATTATACTGTACCGCCATTGATATATTAACGGTCTTATGTTCTGTTTTATGTATTTTTATATGTATCTTGTTTTATTGGTTTTTATGTAAGCCGCCCTGAGCCTGCTTCGGCGGGGAGGGCGGGGTAAAAGTTGAAACAATAAATAAATAAATACATACATACACAATGAAATATTCCAAAAAATCATCTTTCCAAAATAGTTCTTTCCAATGAAGAATCCGGATATTGAAGACTTTGTTTCGATAATCTTCCTCAAGAAAATTACTATTATAAGAATTTCAAAGGCATAAGGTGCCAGAAAACTGTATAGCTTCAGACTACTAATGTAGAAGGAACTGCCTATTATAAATATTTCAAAGGCATAAGTTTTGAGAAAACTGTATATCTTCAGACTACTAATATAGAAGGAACCTTCCAGGGTATTCAAAGAGGTTTGCAGTAACAATTATATTTCTATTGATGGGCCACCAGTAACACCTTTTAGAAACCACTCTGTATTAATGCTGAGGTCTGTACGGCACATATTGTATCTGTCCAATATATTAACATTGTTACCAGTTCTATTGTGTCCTGCTTCACATCTCTTTCCCATTGTTGTTACTACTATACTGCTGTGCGATCTCCTTTTTTGTTTATCCATTTTGTACAGCTACAGCTACACAGTTTGCATGCCTAAAATGGACTTTAGCTCTATAACGTTCAACAAGTAAATTAAATAGACATTTTCAGCACGAGAGCCCTTAGTTACAATGCAATCACACCACGGGATCAGCGGAGGTTTGGGGGAGGGGAGCTTTAAGAAGATGCTGGCTTTGTACAATGCTGATTGGCTGATCCCTGCATTAGTTTGCCATGAAGCATTCCCCTTTCTCAAAGCAGAGGTATGTATGGTGCTGATTGGCTGTCTCTCGTATCAGTCAAGAAACCACCTGCTCTAGCCCTAAAATAAAGTTCCAAACAGCATTTGAATCAGATATCTATGCAGGTGCTTTCAAAACAAAACAGAAGGAAGAATGGGCACCGGCCAGGTTTACCTCCAGATCTGGTTATGTGTGTTGAAACAGGAATGAAGGTGGGAGAAAGCATACCTCGCCCCACAGCAAAAAGCTCCTCACCTGCTCATATGTAAGCCTGTATGCAGTCACATATCTCCTATCCTGTTTAGAAGAGGATTTGTAATTTCTTCCAGCTATTACTAGATGCAATAAGGAAAACTGCCTGCTTCAGTTTTACTTTCATCTTCAAGCACTGATGAACAGATTGTAACCAGCCTTCTTTCCTTTCCCTTCCTTTACTTTGGAGGTCAGGATATCTTCATGACAGAGGAGCAGAAGAAATATTACAATGCCATGAAAAAACTGGGTTCCAAGAAACCACAGAAGCCTATTCCTAGGCCTTTGGTAAGTTTTCCAGATGTAGCCCAAGCCATTTTCCTTGTGCCCTCAAATAGGTTCTTCACATTTTTCATCAGTCCCTATTCTTTGAGGTAATCTTCACAGAATCAAAGGGGCTGTGTCTAATTGCATGCATTAGTGCTTGGTCTGCTCAA
Organism: Gekko japonicus; assembly: GCF_001447785.1. Taxonomy (NCBI): domain Eukaryota; kingdom Metazoa; phylum Chordata; class Lepidosauria; order Squamata; family Gekkonidae; genus Gekko; species Gekko japonicus. Next base: position 61,485 of record NW_015170973.1, on the reverse strand, counting down.
TTTGGATGCCACAAAGAAGGTTTTCATGTCTAATTCTCCTTTTTTTAAATGTGCTGAAGGTTTACTCTAAATCGGGGCAAAAAATCAAGACCTAATGTTAGGACAGCTTTGGGTGCCAGTCAGTTTATTCAAGCAAAGTGTCCAAAAAGCCCATTGGCTGTTGAACTTCCAAAATTTAGCCATTGAGCTTGTTACACAAGAAGACTATGAAACTATGTTAACGTATCAAATACATTAATATAAAAAGCATTAAAACATACAGAACAATATATAATCTTCAAAAATATGGTAACCCCTAGAACAGTAGGGTAAATTGCCAGAACAGGAACTAGCAGGGAAGCTCTGGGTTTAGCATAAAACTTGCAAACTAAAAATGGCAATGGGGGATGGACTCCAGTGTCTGGGCTGCATATATGCATTGTCTGTGATTCTGGAGGGGTTTCCTGTAAACCAATCACAAAGCTCTATCAAAGGATGCACATTAAAATGAAATTTTGTATGAAAATGAATGACATGCTGAAAAAGCCACGATTAGAGGTTCCAAGCATAATGGCAGTGCAGTGAGGTTTGAATAGGTAGAACAGTTAAGGCGTAAAAGTGTGTCTCTCTTTCCCCATATGGCCCCGATCTGAACTGGCCACAAACAGCTGAGGCCATTTCTCTTCTAAATGTCACTAGGGATCTCCTAGCATCTCATCTAAGCTTAACATTTAAATACAGGGAATTTGGGAAAGAGCCCTAACAGGATGCAAAATTGATCAATTCCTGTGTTCACTTTTTGCCAGCTCAGTATCCTGAATGCTTTACTGCAGTATGGGATACAGAAGTCGCCTTATCCTGCAGTAAAGGATATTGTGCTGGTAAGAACAAATGCAGGAACTGACCAGTTTTATAATGTACATGGACTTTATAGAACAGACCAATATAGGACACAAAATCCTGCACAAATAAAATCATACTTTGTGAGCTAGCTTACATGCCTTCTGGTGGTAGAGGAGTACACACACACACACACATCTTCCATTGTAAATGTGAGACCCATATATTACCCTGGTCCTTGAAATTCAGTACTGCCTACTCTGACTGGCAACAACTCTCTAGTGCCTTGGGAAGTAAAAGGTGTTTCCCTTTACTGGAGATACAGGGGACTGGACCTGGGGGGTCTTCTGCATGCATAGCATGCACTCTACCACTAAGCGACAATCCCTACCCAGGGTGCTCTACTGCAACTGACAGTGTATTCCAGGACAGAAAGAAGTAGATCATTGGGAAGAAGATCTTGAGTCATGAAAGCTTGTGAACCTGTCCCCTAGATGAAATACGATGCAAGATGTATAGAACCGTTAGGCACATCACTTAGTAATGCTGTTAGGCACATCCATTTACTGTGTGGGACTTTCCCATTCTGTGTTACAGAACAGAGTCCAAGGAGCTGTCTTTGACTTTGTCACCCAGCAAGCATTTGACATAGTAATCATGTTGCTCATCTGCCTCAACATGGTGACCATGATGGTTGAGACTGACACTCAGAGCAAGCAGATGGAAGAAATCCTGTACTGGATCAACCTTGTCTTTATTATCTTTTTCACTTGCGAGTGTGTGTTGAAAATGTTTGCCTTGCGCCACTACTACTTCACTATTGGATGGAATATTTTTGATTTTGTGGTTGTGATTCTCTCAATTGTGGGTGAGTACAAAATACCTTCTGTGATATGAACATCAAACAAAGGTCCATGTGCCTAGAGGAGAACATAACAAAATGTGTAGGGTGGGGGACTGAACATGATTCTGAGACTGAGTTTCATCCAGAGTTGAAATCTGAACTCTTCTGCGTTATGAATCAATAGAGACAGATCATGGGCCAGTGTAGATTATCACCTGCTAATCCTTATTGCATTTTCCAAATCAGGCAGCCCGTTCTTGCTATTTATTTCAGGACAACACTTCCACATGAGATGCAATTGGTTTTAAGATTCTTAATTAGGACTTATAGTTTAATTGGGACTTCTTTGAAATTAAAGTCCCAGAGCAATCCATCTTTCTACTTTTTTCTGGGTGACTTATCCTGATCTGGAGATAGCCTGTGAACACAGGGGCTTCAGTGAGCTCTACCTTACATGGAAGAGCTCCCCTGAATTCAGAGGTGCAACTCTTCAGAACACATTCCATTGTACATATGGCATATGCCTCCTCCAGTGAAATGGATCAAGCTGATGATAAGAAAGCCTGCGCTTTACAGCAGTGGTCTGCAACTTTTCCAGACCTGGAACCCACCTTTAGCCCCCAGGTGACAGCCTGGGGCCCACTAAACTGCAAGTACATGACAGGAATTTCTATGGCAGAGGGGGGGGCAGAGTTATGACCTCATCAGTGCTGAGCCCAGGAAAGCCCATGAAACACAAGCTGAGCACCAGGAGGTGTACCGTACTGAGGAACAAGCCAAGGGCTACAGACCTGGAAGCATTCTCTCCACTGGTGGGTGTTGTTACTTTGCTGTCCTGCTACTCTGCTCAGCATGCATGCAGAGGCAGGAAGAGTAGAGCCCTTGCTCTTTCTACAGGTGGACTCTTGAAGCAAGTCATTTCAGAAAGTAGCAAAAAAATGGCAGCTCTGCAGGGGCTTGTGGTCCAATAAAGTGGGGCTCTGCAGCCCACCTAAGGTTCCTGTCCCATGGAGTGAAGACCGCTGCCTTAGAGCGAATGTCTGAGTACCTAGAAGGGAACCAAATTCTCAAAACATTGTGCAAGCACATTGAATGTAAATTTTATTAGGAGACAATGCCAATAATAGAGAAAGTATTTTTCTTCTGTAGCTTTAAAAAGCAGTTGAAGTAAGGAGGGCTAATAAATTTGTCTGATTTGTTTAAATTTAAATTTACAAATTAATTGATTAGCTTTTTTTTAAAAAAAAAAGCAAATTCAAAATTCCCATGTCCAATGGCAACTGATATGTCTTAAAATGCTTAAAAATCGGCTAGATCATACCCATTTTATGATTTCTGAGCCCTTCAGGGGAGGGCGGTTTAGAAATTCAAATAATAATAATTATAGTAATAATAATAATAACAATAACTTATCCAGAAACAACCTTCAGAGGCAACAAATCAAAGAATGGGGAGGGGGGTTGCTTTTATACTACCCTTTCTCCAAGGAGCCCAGAGCGGTGCATTTGGTGCCTCCTCAGTTGTTGTTATTCACGCAATAATACTTTGAGGCAGATAATCCTGAGAGAGAGTGACTGGCCCAGTATCACTCACATTACCCAGGGATTTGAACTGAGGTCTCCCTGCTACTAGTCCAACAGTCTAACCACTACTGTATACTGGATCTAAAATTCATAATTTCTCAAACCTACTTTCAGCTGAAAAGAATGAGGAAAATACAATGTCTAGTTTGGCCCTAAACCAGCACAACACAAAGCAGACAGACTGTGAGCTAGAGTTTGTGCTATTTTTTGACTAGGCATAGTGGCACTGCCTATAATTTCATGATGATTTTTTTCCTAAGGGTGCATGGCCATTGTAAAGAGAAATTTACTTATTAGGTTGATGGGTGCTTTTTTTAAGGCTCAGATATTAAAAGACATACGTTCATGGAGTCTGCCAGTGCTGATGTGAGCATTGGCCTGTCTGTTCTAGTACATTTTCTCCAACCTTGGTGAACAAACATTGCATGCCTCTAGAAAAAGTATACAAGAAGACTTGAAAGTAGACTTAGCTATGTAGTTGTAACACTGTTTTTTCCTCCCAATCTTGTTTAAGGCATGTTCTTGGCTGAAATCATAGAGAAATACTTCGTGTCACCTACTCTCTTCAGAGTCATCCGCCTGGCCCGTATTGGCCGTATCCTGCGCCTGATCAAAGGAGCCAAAGGGATCCGCACCCTGCTTTTTGCCTTAATGATGTCTTTGCCTGCCTTGTTCAACATTGGCCTCCTGCTTTTCCTAGTTATGTTCATTTTTTCCATCTTCGGAATGTCGAACTTTGCCTATGTCAAGCACGAGGCTGGCATTGATGACATGTTCAACTTTGAGACTTTCGGCAATAGTATGATTTGCTTGTTCCAAATCACTACCTCAGCTGGGTGGGACGGCTTGCTTTTGCCCATCCTGAACCGGCCTCCAGATTGTGATTTGGACAAGGAGCATCCTGGGAGTGGCTTCAAAGGTGACTGTGGGAATCCTTCAGTGGGGATCTTTTTCTTTGTCAGCTACATCATCATCTCCTTTCTGATTGTGGTAAACATGTACATTGCCATCATTCTGGAGAACTTCAGTGTGGCTACAGAGGAAAGTGCTGACCCACTGAGTGAAGATGACTTTGAGACGTTCTATGAGATCTGGGAGAAGTTTGACCCTGATGCCACACAGTTCATAGAGTACTGCAAATTGGCAGACTTTGCCGATGCTTTGGAGCATCCTCTCCGTGTCCCTAAGCCCAACACCATTGAACTCATCGCCATGGACTTGCCGATGGTGAGCGGGGACAGGATCCACTGCTTGGACATCCTATTTGCCTTCACCAAACGTGTATTGGGTGATAGTGGTGAACTAGACATCCTGAGGCAGCAGATGGAAGAGAGGTTTGTGGCTTCTAATCCTTCCAAAGTGTCTTATGAGCCTATCACGACCACACTACGGCGTAAGCAGGAAGAAGTCTCTGCATTGGTTATCCAAAGGGCTTACAGGGCCCGCTTAGTAAGGAGGGGATTTATTTGCCGAAAGAATGTCTCCAATAAGATGGAAAATGGGGGGACAAACAGAGAGAAAAAAGAAGGCACCCCGTCCACAGCATCCCTTCCATCCTATGACAGTGTAACTAAGCCCGAAAAAGAGAAACAACGGGCTGAAGAAGGGAGACAGGAAAGGGCAAAAAGACAAAAAGATGTCAGGGAACCCAAGTGTTGAGATGATCCGTGCTAATAATAACTGTAGAAAACTTGTGAGCGGAAAAGATTGTTTACAAACTTCCTGATAAATATATAACAATAGCGAACAGCTGTGGAGACACTTTACCTGAAGATCTTATACCAAACATAGTCTGCTTACTGTGTGACCATGTTGCATCTCAAAGCAGTGATCTACCACCTGTTTAAAGGACCCATCTAGACAAATATATTTAAAAAACAAAAACAGGAAACAATACAATGGCAAAAAAAAAGGATTTTATACTGTTTGGGCAGGTGGATACTGCATGTTCCACATCAGTCAATGCAACTTAGGACAAGCAAGCAAAATAAAACACACATGCTTTTGGATTCATATTTTTCTCCAAAGCAGCCAAAACGGATTTTTATTTTTTCTCATTTTATTGAAAGGAAACCCAGGAGAAAAAAAACATTTGGAAGGGTTTGTTTGTTCAAGCAGAACTAGATTTTCATACCTGATATTTAGTTTAAGCAGCAAAAAAAAAAATTAGAACAAGGAGAAAAAAGTAAATTCAATCAAGCAACAACAACAACAAAAAGCTGAAATGAAACGACACACATAGCCCATGCCATTTAATCGTCATTGTTTCTTTGGTATTTATTATCTGCATACTTCTTTATTCTATGGGCTTCACCATGGTTTGGGAGATGGGGGCAATCAGGTGTTTTCAGCCTGCGAAACTCACTCAGGCTGGTTCCAAAAATAAAATAAAATTGTGCTCGTTTCAATGCATAGAAATGATTTGCATGACGGCATGCTCTGATCAGGAATCATGCATGAGGAATCATAAAACCACAAGACACTCAATATGCTGTCCAGGCCGTGCGTTAAGCCATATGTTCAAGGCACTCCACTGACTACGGCACACTGTATTGGGAGAGATACTCTTAGATGCCCTTCACCAAGGTACCAGTTCTTAAACTTTTCATACACCTTCCAGTAGGGAAAAAAACCAAAAGTGAAACCAGCCATTGAAAAGTTGTTTGTGTGTCTGTTTTACAACCTTCATGGCACCCATATATATAAATGTATTTTGCACTTTTAAGAAACACAGAGAACAAAAACCCGAAAATGCTGCTCTAAACCCCATCTGATGGGAAGACCATACAAAAATGGTTTCTAATACAGTGTCACTGTCAAAGAGAACTTTAGGCCTTCAAGAAAACCCATCCAGCAGTTCTGTATCCCGCAATATTTATGATTACTCTTCAGCCTCCATTCTGCAGTGTGGACACTCCCCCCCCCTTCTGTTAGAGATAAGTGCTACAGGAAACAACACCTGATCTTTTAAAGGTGCAATTTTGAGCAGTTATCTAAAGCAATCTTATAAGGGCCTTAGGGAGATATGACTGGGGTGGGGGCTACAGCCCCTGTGTGCCATATTTCCATGCAAATTGTTGCATTCTTTTGGGGTGATAGGATGCAAGCAACCTAATAATGGGGCACAAGCTGACTCCTTGAAAAGTGGCCTCTACTTAATTGTTCTTCCATTGCTAGATTTCCTGCAGCTTGCGTCCTGATGCGGCATGGTTATCATTTGCTTTGCTAGCCGCCACTTTTATTTTTTTAACTAACAGCAAACCAAAAAAAAAACAACCCGATTTTTTAAAAAATAACCATGAAGTAGAGCAACTTACTTCTGACAAGCAAAAGTAGCAGTGTGACATGAGCGCAGAGCTGAGAGGAAAAAAGTGTCATAAATGTTGTGTGCCTTCCACCATCTTCTCATTTCATCTCATGTGGTTATGCAGTCATAATTTTTAACAGTCCTCCAAATTCAGATAGGGATGAAGAGCTACCTCTCAACTCATCTTAACTCTAAATTGATGGGAGTCTCACAACCCCCTCCCCCCAAAAAAAAACCCCTCTCTTTAAGTTTTGTGTTTCATACCTGGGAATCTCAGTTTTTTTTGAAATGTCCCATTACATCATTGCCACTGAACAAGTCTCATCACTGTGAATTCAGTTCTTTGTTTCTTCTCTCTTTCTCTCTTAACTCTCTCTTAGAAGGACACAGGTTTGGAGACTAGGGTTTTGTTTTGTTTTTTCCTGATGGGCCAAAGGTTGCATTGCATCAAAGCCAAGACTTGTTCCATCTGCAGCTTAAGGAAGATGTAGAACTACCCTAATTGTACAGAATGCTGGGCTGTAAAGGAAGCGTATTGAATGTGACAAAAGGAAGCAAGCTGTTTGAATGTGGACCAAATAAATTGTATCTATAAAAGGCAAAAAAAAAATCACTTGAAATATTCAAAAAGCAAAACAAGAAAGCAGAAAAGATAGCAACGCCTTTTAGGTAAAAGGGCAGAGGCTTGATTTTATAGCAACCTAGATGCCTGCTACAAAGGTCACGTAGAAAGCAAGTCATTTGATAGACATCTGTGCCAAGTTGGACTTTTTAAAATGCATAGGGTAGCTATCATGACATCAGTGGAAAAATTCTACTGCACCAGACATCGCAAAGAACAAAACATTTCTCTCCTGTTAGTCTTATCCCCACTTACTCCTACAATGTGTATAATATTTAAATGAAAAAATGACATGCAGATGTACAGGCAACATTGTAAACAGCACAACAACAGCAAAAGCCGAAAAAGTGTGGTTGAACTTTTTAAAAGAATATTATAAATACTGTAATATACCATTTTATTTTATTGGCATGCCTTTTTGTAAATAACAAAGGACTACAAAATTAAATAGAATGGCTTCTGGCTTATGCCACTGTCCATGTTTAATTTTTATATATATATACATATATATAGATATATATATAAAAATACATTTTCTCTTTCTTTTTTCCACTTTTGAGGTATCAACCTATGTACATCCCCACCGAGGGGTAAACAAACCCTCCCAAACAGACACAAAGAAAACCTTTATTGCAAAATTACCTTTACAACAATAGAAATATTTAGATTATATTTTGGTTCTGAGGTGCAATATATTTTGACCACTTCTATGCAAGATTTGGCTAAATGTCATAATTGTTCTTTAGCTGGACTACTGCTCCATATCAAAAGCTTGGTACATATAGTGTTTGTGCTGTCGAATTTTATTAAGCAATTTTTAGTAAAAAAAAAAAAAATGCCCTGCAGTCTATATTTACATTGGGTCATGATTTAGCGATACTTGAACTTTCTTACATTACAATAGTTTTGCTTAAGAATAAAAGTTATTAACAAACAGCTTCAGAGCTGTGGGCTATATCTTTCTGCTAAAATTAACAGTTTAATTTTTTTCCTACTTTCTGTGTTACGTTTTTTTCCCTTGGTGTGCATGGTTGAACAGTTGTCCCAATCAGCCCACACTTCACAGATGCTGGGAGAGTTGCTCTGAATTTTTATATATAATTATTAGGTGAAGCTTAGAATGTTAGCAGAATCATGAAATGAATAATTACATGAGAATGTCAATACACTGAGTTATACAGATATACTGGGTAAGGATTTATAGATCCAAGAAATGTGGACATAAAGAGCCTTCTGAGAAGTCAGAGAGAAAAAAGTGCCAACAGAAAAGTCACAAAATCGTTGACAACAATTTAAAATTGTAACATTGCCTGCTGACATTTAAGTTCAATCTTTTGATATCACTATTTCCCCTGGAAATATTATTGTGAGAATATTTGATGAAAGTATTTAAACTAGTTCTTTCTTATATCTTCACTTATGGTGGGGGAGCTGGTAGAATTAGGAAGAAATTATTTGCCTCGCTTTATGGGTGTGTGACTTATGGTGCGTTCTAATGGCAGTGAACAGAAGGGCACTGGGTGGGTTGCCGTGGGAAATCTTTGATCAAGTCACAACCAATAAGTGTTCATTTAACAAAAATTTTGTGGTTGAGCAGTTTATAACCACATCCCAAAGTAGAACTGAAAATGCATTGTTGATAGAACACGTCTGCAACAGAAAGGTGGGAACAACTGTAGGCCACAGATGAAAAGCCAGCAAACAGATTTTTGCATGTAGAAATTCTTAGTGACTCCCCACCCCCGGGTCAAGTGAGCTTGTATGAAGGAAAAATCTAGAATTTAGAGCACTACCGTCTAGACAGGGGTGACATTGTAATCAATTTGGCGGGGGTGGGAATATGATTAAATTTTACTAGAAAGTGTTATATTATGAAAATCCTGTTTAATCATAGAAGTGTTACTATTGGGAGATTTTGAAAGGAGAATGAGTACCACCAAAGCAGTTGGATCAGTTAAAATTTTACCTAATAAAAAATTAATAAATTATTTTTTTTTAATTACCTTTAATTCAAATAGATCTCCCAGTACAATAATATATAACCAATTCTTGTTTTACTGGTATTGTTAGGAAACAGAGATGTTGCATACACTTAGGCAGGAGAAAATTATTTGTCCTGCACATGGGAAACTTACATTTGACCTCTGTTTGATTTACAGCTTTGTTTTGTTTCTTGATTTATCGTCTAAATGCCTATGGCAAAACCAATGTAGCCTAGTTTCATTCTGTAGTTAGTCTTCCTGTTTAAGTTTTCTAATAGCAAGTAACTGCAGTAAAATAATTCACTCAGTCAATTATCCAGCAAGGCAATAGAGGCATCATCTGAGTTTTCATAGCAATTTCTATTGACTCTAACAACTCTGGACAGTACAGGAAGCCAAAAGAGAAGGCCAGTGTATTAGATGGCTTGGTGGTTCCTCCTGGTCTTTATAAGAAAACATACTTTTGAAAACTTATGCTGCTGCCATGAGCCAAAGAACATGAAATAAATGTTCCTAAGCACAAGAGGAAGTTGGCATAATGTTTGTTTTTTCCCATAATTCATCAGAGTAAGCGTTCTAAAGCAATTGTGTTAACTGTGTAAAAAAAATTATGCAGGATCAGGTATTGGATATCTGGCCCACTGCATAGATACTTTGCATGAAGTGACTCTGCCTAATGAACAGGTTGAGGCAACTGTCCCACAAGCTGGCCCTGGCAATTTAGAAATGGTCAGTCATGGCTACCATTTGTGTGTGGCGTTAAGGTTTTGATGAGCTACATGAAAACAATTGTCGGCACTTTTCTCCGACACAACCTGGTGCTAAACTGTTAGTGTAGTGCCATTCTATAAAGGGCCATTCAAGCCAGTCATAATTTAAAGTTTAAAAAAAGAAAGACAAAAGACCAGACAACCTGTACACATTTCTTTTGCCAATAATCAATAGTGAGTGTCATTAGCTTTGGCACTGAAAAAGAGAGGTACAATTTCTTATTTGACTGCAGATTCCCTGTTGTGCAGGGTACATTCAGATGTAATGCAACTGGCCCAAATTTGGCCCAATGTAAATATTCCCTGGGGGCTGAATTTCTAATGTCTAAATTTAGTTGTTTCTTGGCAACCAATACAGGGCAAAAAAGGAATCAGGTATGCATATTCCTTTGGGGGAAGCAAGTGTGGTCTCTGGTGGAAGCTGAGGGCCACAAAGTATTTTCAGTATATCAAATCAGATAACTCCACCATGTCTGGGGAAGAAACGTCTGCAGCCACTACAAGTTTCTAAGCGTGCATTTCCCCCACAGCTTATTAAGTGCCACCTGATTACACAAATGGAATGAAAAACCAATTTATCCTGGTACACAGATGATTCTTTGGGTGCAGGAATATATTCCTAAGTAGGCTTTTGTTTGCAATTTGAAGGGGCTCAAACACCATGGTGATGAGGACCATAGAATACGCTAGTTTGAAGCACTGTCTACCCCATCACCATGCTTAAGACTTCTGTTTCAAGGCTATGCACCAGCATGAAATTCTCTTACCTGGTATTACAGGTGAGTTCTTTCAAGCAAGCCCCCACTGCACCTATGCCTCCTGCATTGTATGTATTATTCCTTCCCAGCTAGAAGGTTCTCAGGCTGATACTGTGCTTGCCTTGGCAATAGGAAATGGGTAGCTCTGCGGTGCTGTGTGTTCCACATCATATTCTTCTGCATATCAGTAATGCTCTCTCTCCATAAACAGTATGCACTAAGACTTTTGCTGTACATAGGTTGGTGGACACCCAGGCCTTGGCTAACAAGCGGTTAGAAAGCCATCCACTGAACAGCCATAGTATGCATAAGCATTGCACTTTAAACTCTTGTTTCCAATCAGCTTTGTGCATTTCTTTTCAAGTCCTTCCATTCAAAGGGCTGAGGTATAATACCTTCCCTTCATATGCTAGCTGCGTCTCCCCCATTGCCAGATGACAGAGCAAAAAATAATAATAAAAGACCCTGGTATTGTATTGAAAGTGGTTCTCCCAATAAGAGACCGTTCACTGAACATTTGCTTTTGGTAGTCCCTGTGAAATGGTGAGCAAGGGGAAGCTTCGGATATGATATTTTTCCCATGTAGAAATAATCTTGTAGGAGAAACTTGGCAGTGCTGTTCAAAAGTATATTTTGCCATGACTACAGATTGGGCACAGGAAGTGAGGAGGAGACAGGGAACTAGAGGAGAGGGGGGACTCACACCTGCTCAGCAACCCTCTTGCTTGTGCGTAAGGTTTAAACAATGCTTCGGGTGGCTGTGGTGGGATGCGAGGGAAGCTTGGATCCGTCACAGCCTCTGGCTTGATTGTGTGCATCCAGGCTGATACCCATTGTCCTCATTGTTCCTGTTGTGGTTTGTTATACATTTTTGTGACCTGTCACAGTTATGTATTCCAGAGCACAGAGCAACATACATGAGGTTAGGCCCAAAGGGGGAAGGGCCCAGTTAATTTTGTCCGGGGTCTAGGAAATCATGCCAGCAGCCCTGATCAGGGCTTTGCAAACCATGTTTTCAATAGCAAAATAAACACTTTGCTGTTCAAAAGTGACGCATGTCCGGCTTTCCCCTGCACAAGTGATCTCCATGTAGGAAAAATATTGTGTGAAGCAATCCCAGAAGCAGAAATCCCCACCCCACCCCCCAATGCAAATCCAAACTCCACAAAATGAGGAGGCCAGTGAATGAGAGAGCCTCTGCTAGCATACTAGTTTGGAATTTTGTGGTATGGCTGATTTCAACAGAAGAAGCTTACACAACATCTCAGAAATCGCTAGAATTTGTTGAAATGATCTGTCATTTGGGCCTAACCTCATGTATGTTGCTCTGCCCAACAATGTTGCTGCATGTCACATCTGTATAGAGAGGATGTATGTGTGTGTCCATCTTGTAGGTGAAAATAGTTTTCCAGGTGTTGGAGCTGGATACTGGAAAACAGTTCTCTGGCAATTTCTGTTTCCAGCTCCACCGCTGCTGTGTGTATGTGTGCAAGAGAGAGAGTGACCTCGGGCAAGTCACCTAACCTCTCTATGTGCCTCAGTTTTACCCATCTGCAAAATGGGCAATTACCTACCTCACAGGGGTGTTGTGAGGCTTAATTTAATTCACGTCTGTTCAAATGCTTTTCTGAGGTTTGCAACTTATGTACTGTTCTAGGTGTGCACAGGACAGAACCATGGATTATGGGGAAAGCATAATGAGATGGTGCCATTAATGCTGCTAATTAAGAAAGTCACCGCTACAGCTTTTTCTCAACAGATATCAGGGCAAATATTTTATTTTCTTGCTGCACTTTGCTTATTCTCCCTTCCCCCTTCAATAACATATTTCCGACCCTTTGATTCCTAAATTTTGTTCCGTTCTAAAAAGGGGGGGGAGAGAAAAGGAGGAATAATGGGGGGGAGGGGAGAAAGAGAATGTGTCTTTTAAAAAAAACTACTTCTATAACAAAAATAGTTGACGTCTGACTTATTGATTTCCTTTGTACTGTACATCTTTTTACTTTGGAATTTGCAATAAAAAGGTATGTCCATCTTGTTTTAACATCTTGGATGAAATGTCATTCCGATCCCTTTGCTGAACCAATGCTATTCCTGTCACAGTCATCTTTTCCAGTCCTATTCATTGTATTTTGTAAAGGCTAGAAGCATTTCCAAGGCCATTTAAAAAAACAAGTTGCTGGTGCTCATTAAGGAAGTGGGTTTGAATAAAGTTATTTGGTACTGAACAAAAAGGCCTGAATATTAACGTACTAGACCAGGAGGCTGTGGGAAGCTAACTTCCTGTCACCTATCCCAATGATTCCCATGCTCCAGGGCACATGTACTCTGCGACAGGCAGGGCTAGCAGATGCCAGGATTTGGTTCTGAAGTTCAGGTTCAGGGCCCCTTTCCAGGGCCACAGGTTCAAAATTTCATGGGGACAATCTACTAGCCCACACACTAGATGACTTATTTTAATACTATGTATGCCTGCTTGTGGTAACAGTGGCAGATGCAAATCGAGGGAAGGATCCAGGAATCCGGCACGTACATTTTAAAGGCAGCAGTTACTTCCCATGTTACCTTTTATTATTTCATTGTGTGTGTGTGTGGTGAATAGCTCATCTCCTCAAAGTGATACACATTCACAGATAACTATGTGGTATGCTCCCTATCAGCGTGTGGAAATTCTACTAATAGTGATGCTATACAGCAGTTTAAGTGGTGCAACCCTGCCCTAGGGGAGACTTGCTTACTTAGCTGCCCGGGGTGCCCAGCATGGGAAAAGACACTGGACAGAACAGGGACTGTTTCCTTCCTCCCACTCCCCAAGTAACAGTTTCAGTTGCTCCAGCTACTGCTGCAGCTTGTGGGTGGGAGCGTAGTCAGCTTTTTCTTGCAACTTCACAGCCAAAAGTGAAAACTTGGTGTTTCTGTCTCTTCCCTGGCATTGGTGGGGAAGAATGGAATGGACAGTTACATCTTGTTCCCAGTGCCTCCCATGCCCTTTCATGCTGTACGTGCTCTTTAGCAGCAGGTGACAGCACTCAGGAAAGAGAGCATGCCCCGCCCCCAGTCTAGGACAGAATAAATTAGGATGCTCCAGATTGGTCCATGAGGCGTCCATCCAGACTGGGACATTTTCTTATCCTAAGTAACACCGCCAGGGGAACCTGAGGGCATCATCCTCTACCACTCTGGCATTCTACTTGCCCACCCACTGTGAATGTTTCATGCCAGGAAGAACAAGGAGGTTCTGTGAACCTGACCGCAGTACTCTCTGGGGAACATAAGAACATAAGAGAAGCCATTGTTGGATCAGGCCATTGGCCCATCCAGACCAACAATCTGTCACACAGTGGCCAAAAATACCAGGGGCCATCAGGAGGTCCAGCAGTGGGGCCAGGACACTAGATTCCCTCCCACTGTTGCTCCCCCACAGGACCAAGAATACAGAGTATCACTAGCCCCAGACCAAGAGTTCCTATCTATACATTGTGGCTAATAGCCACTGATGGACCTCTGCTCCATATGTTTATCCAATTCCCTCTTGAAGTCATCCATGCTTGTAGGTGCCACCACCTCCTGTGGCAGTGAATTCCATGTGTTAATCACTCTTTGGGTGAAGAAGTACTTCTTTTTATCCATTCCAACCCGACTGATCAGCAATTTCATTGAGTGCCCACAAGTTCTTGTACTGTGAGAAAGGGAGAAAAGTACTTCTTTCTCTACCAGCTCTGTCCCATGCATAATCTTATAAACCTTGATCATATCACCCCTCAGTCATCATTTCTCCAAGCTAAAGAGCCCCAAGAGCTTTAATCTTTCTTCATAGGAAAAGTGTTCCAACCCTTTCATCATTCTTAGTTACCCTTTTCTGCACTTTTCCCAGTGCTATAATATCCTTTCTGAGGTGTGGTGACCAGAATTGCACACAGTATTCCAAATGAGGTTGCACCATCAGTTTATACAGGGGCATTATGATACTGGCTGATTTGTTCCCTTCCTAATAATACCCCAGCATAGCGTTGGCCTTTTTTTATTGCAGTCGCACACTGTCTCGATATTTTCAGTGAGTTATCTACTACGACTCCAAGATCTCTCTCTTGGTCACGCCAATTCAGACCGCATCAATGTGTATTTATAGTTAGGAGCTTTGGCCCCAATGTGCATCACTTTGCACTTGGCCACATTGAGCCCCATTTGCCATGTTGACACCCACTTGCCCATCCTCAACAGATCCCTTTGGAGTGCCTCACAATCCTCCCTGATTCTTACCACCCTGAACAATTTTGTGTCATCCACAAATTTAGCCACTTCACTGCTTACTCCCAACTCCATATCATTAATGAACAAGTTAAAAAGCATCAGACCCAGTACCAAGCCCTGCGGCACCCCACTGTCTACGATCCTCCACTGTGAAAATTGCCCATTTATACTCACTCCCTGTTTACTATTAATTAGCCAGTTTTTGATCCACAAGAGGACTTGTCCTTTTATCCCATGACTACTGAGCTTACTTAGGAGCCTTTGATGAGGAACTTTATAATTAGCTTTCTGCAAGTCAAGGTAAACAACATCTATTGGGTCCCCCTTGTCCACATACTTGTTCACTCCCTCAAAGAACACTAACAGGTTAGTGAGACAAGATCTTCCCTTATAGAACCCATGCTGAGTTTTCCTCAATAGTTTTAATTCATCAAAGTGCCTACTAATTTTCTTCTTAATAATGGTTTCCACCAACTTACCCGGTATTGACGTCAGACTGACTGGCCTGTAATTTCCCAGATATCAGCTGGAACCCTTTTTAAAGATGGGGGTGACATTAGCTACCTTCCAGTCCTCAGGAATTGAGGCAGATTTTAATGAAAGATTACATATTTTTGTCAGATTGACAAGTTCACATTTGAGTTCTTCCAAAACTCTTGGATGTATGCCATCCAGGCCTGGTGATTTATCAGTTTTTAAGTTGTCCATCAGACATAGGACCTCCTCTCTCATCTCCTCAATCTGACTCAGATGGGGAAAGGCAGTCCCTCAGATATGCAGGCCCATGGCCATACAGGACTTTATAGGTGAGAACCAGCACCTTGAAGCAAACCTGGTATGCTATAGGTAGCCAGTGTAGTGCTTTCAGTGCAGGCTGAATGTGCTCTCTAAGAGGGAGGCCCAGTAGCAACCTGGCCGCCACATTCTGCACTAGCTGTAGCTTCCAGATTTGGGACAAGGGCAGCCCCATGTAGAGAGCATTGCAGTAGTCTAGTCTCAAGGTGACCATTGCATGGATCATTGTTGCCAGGTCATCATGTTCAAGGAGGGGAACCAACTGCTTAATCAGCCAAAGATGATAAAAGGCCGATTTGGCAGTGGCTGCTACCTGGGCCTCCATTGTTAAGGACACATCCAAGAGCACTCCCAGACTCCTTACCTCCAACACTGGCACCAGTGGTGCCCCATCGAAGGTCAGGAGTGGGATACCTAACCCTGGACCGCTGCAACTCAGACACAGGACCTCCATCTTAATCAGATTCAATTTCAGTCGGCTCAGCCTACGCCACCCAGCTACAGCTTGTAACACCAGGTCCAGATCTTCCAGTTTTGTGTCAGACCAGCCACCCAACAACAGGTAGAGCTCACAACATTGTATTGCATTGGAAGATACAACAGTGGGGGAGGAAGGTATGTAACCCAAATAATAATTGTATGTGGTGACATGTGGGTCATTTTCAGTTACCTATTCATGGCAGGAGCCCCCATCTGAACTGATCCAAGGATAACAATTCAGATAAAATTCAGAGGTCGTTTCGGGGGGGAACGCAGGGGAACACAGTTCCCCTGGGTGAGGTATGGGGGGCGGGGCACACGATGAAGCCCCGCCCCCTGCTTCCGGCCGCCCCGCTTCCGGCCCTCATTCAGCCAGGAGGAGGCAGGAGAAGAGGGAGGGTAAGTTGCTTCCTCCCTGCCTCTCCCCACCCCTGCCTGCCTGGGGCCAGGGAGGGCCTTCGCGGGGCTTCCTTGCATTCCCACCGGCCTTGCAGGTCCACCGCCGGGCCCCTCATGGGGCTCGGCAGTGGAGTTGCAAGGCCGGCAGTGGAGGCCGGGACCGTTGGCGGCGGGGTGTGTGGCCTTATGACACACTTCTGGTGATGTCAGGGGGTGTGGCCTTATGACACACTTCCGGTGATGTCAGGGGGTGTGGAATATGCTAATGAGTTATGCTAATGAGTTCCCCTAGCTCTTTTTCTACGAAACGACCCCTGATAAAATTGTTAAACAATTACAGTTAAACTATTTCTTCATTTGCTGTGAATACTCTTATTAAGTACTTGGAATAAATAGTATTAATAAGTTAATTTTTAAAATTTCATAATGAACAATAAATAGCAGGAGGATATTGATTGAACTAGATAATAAACAGAAAAATGGTTCGGAAACCCACAGTTCCTACAACCCATGAGCCATATAGATACATCCAGGAATTTGTAGGCATAAAATGAATTTTGATTTCCTGAAGTTACTGTAATCCTGGGTGAAAATGAAAAGAATGTTGTGAGTTTACCATAATTCACAACAAGATCACTGATAGGAAAGACCTCAATGTTTATTTATTTAGAAATGTATATGCTGCTTCTCCAGAGACCTCCTCAAGGCTCTTATTAGAAAATTGAATGTAGTAATAATACATTAATACATATATTTAAATAACATTGAGCCGTATCCTAAGACACACACCCCCGATGCCAGTGGACAGCCAATGCAGGCATGGCAATGGTGACACTAGTTGGCATCCTAAGGCTTTCCACAGAAGGGAAATGACAGAAAAACTCCTCCACTAGCCACGGACAGCACAGAACTCATGCCAGAGTCCACTGCAATCTTGCCAGCATGCACCAAACAAAGAGCAGTATGCTACCACCACACAAGGCGAGCTGCACACAAGGACACAGTCAACTGATGTGATGTGGCCACAGCCACCTTACTGTGGGCAGTAACTTGCCAGCCATGCATGGAATACGCCGCAGGAGGGCATAAAAGGAACACAACTCCCTCTGCCCCTGGAAGGAGCGGTGTGGTGTAACCAGCAGGAGCCCTGATTAACACATTCCAAGGAGTCCCACAGATGTGGGTTCAAGTTCCTGCGAGCAGCCAAGTTCCCTTTTGCCAGGCAGAAATACAGGAAAGGAAACACAACCACACAACCACTCCAGCCACAACATTCTTTCTCTCCATTAGCTCACTCTGCATAAGGAGCCCTGATGTAAAAAAACCCAAGGCTCAAGTCTACAGATTCTGAACCAGGCTAGACTGGGGGGCACCAGCCTTTGCCGGGCAAGGGGAATGCAGACATGGGGCAACAAGAGAGAAATGCACAACTGCACTTTCAACAAAGGCAATCCTGCCACAAACATGCATACATACATGCACAAAGACCCCCCCACACACACACACACTCCCAAAATAACTCACTGTGGAAAGGGACCCATGGGCTAAGTTCTGAGAAGTAGCGGAGCAGGAGACAGAGGCTGGACAAAATACACACCTCACACACTTTGGGAGCAGTTCTCTAGACAGGTTGTGAGAAATAAGGTACCACTGAAAGAATTCCTTATAAAATCTCTCCCTAGCATCCATTAAGAATAGTTTGGGAGCCATATACCTCCAGACCAAAACCCTTTATCTCAGAACGTTCCCCCCCCCCTCAGAGCAATTTTGGCTTGTAAATCTCTGTCCCATTTGCTATATGCTGCAAGATAAAAAGGTAAAGGTTCCATTGCTCGAAAGCCAGTCGAATCCGACTCTAGGGTTGCGGTGCTCATCTCCGTTTCAAAGCCGAAGAGCCAGCGCTGTCCAAAGACATTTCCGTGGTCATGTGGCTGGCCTGACTAAACACCAAGGCGCACAGAACGCTGTTACCTTCCCACTGAAGTGGTACCTATTTATCTACTTGCAATTTCTTGCTTTCGAACTGCTAGGTTGGCAGGAGCTGGAACTAGAGATGGGAGCTCACTCCGTCATGCGGCACGCTCGGGTCTTGAACTGCTGAACTACCAGCCTTCCACAGCCTGCAGTTCAGCATCTTAACCACTTGAGCTACTGCAGCTCCCTATGCTGCAAGATAGCATTGTTCAAATTAAGGTTTCCCTTGCTTGAAAGCCAGTGCAATCCGACTCTAGGGGGCGGTGCTCATGTCCGTTTCCAAGCCGAAGAGCCAGCGCTGCCCAAGGACATTTATGTGGTCATGTAGCCGGCATGACTAGACGTCAAGGCGCACGGAACGCTTTTACCTTCCCACCGAATCGATACCTATTTATCTACTTGCAATTTCTTGTTTTTGAACTGCTAGGTTGACAGGAGCTGGGGCCAGAGACGGGAGCTCACTCCATCACGTGGCACTCGGGTCTTGAACTGCCGAGCTACCGGCCTTCCAGTTTGCAGTTCAGCATCTCAACCTCACTTTGAGCCACCGCAGCCCCTATTGTACAAATTAGTCAGTAACAAATAGAGTCTGGTTATGGTACCTGACAATTACAGTATATCAGTTCAAAAGGTTTTTTGACCTTAAGTCATTATTTTGTGTTCTCACAATAAATTATTGACTACATGTCTAGTTTGCAAAGACTGAAAAAGAGTGGATTTAATCTTCCCAATTTATAAGTAATTTCATTATAGTTCAAGATCTGTATCTCTCTTAATAAACTTCTTAGGTCATCTAATCAGTCTTCAGATGGTGCTTCAGAAAAACAGACACTGAAGGAGAAAAACCTGAGTTTCATGTGGCACTAGGGTCTCGAACTGCTGAGCTACAGACCTTCCAGTCTGCAGCTCAGTGTCTTAACCTCTGAGCCACCACAGTGCATATAAGTCTAAGCACCCTGCTAATAAATCAATTAAATATTTCCCAGATTGGAACCTTCTACTCCTTATTTTAAACTTAAAATTCTGATATTAACATCCCTTTTACAGCGGTTTGTCTCACTGATATTGTCAGACAGCCTCGTTTTCTCTCTGTACATTTACTGAAATCTATATATCCAATACCGAAAGGCGCCCCCTGCGTGCGGATACTTATTTCCGCACATCGGGGGCACCTGGGGGGGGAGGGAGATGTTTGTGCACACTTGGGGCAATCCCCAGGTATGCACAAAAATCTGAAACCTTTAAAAAAATATCGAGGGGATACTTAAATCCCCCCGAAAGTGACAAAGCATCCCCTGCAGGGGGGGAAGCGACGAGGCCTGGCGGCTACAAGCCGCATGGGCCTCGCTTTGCAGCCGGGAGGGGGGGAGGTGGCGAGGTCCAGCGGCTACAAGCCGCGCGGGCCTCGCTTTGCAGCGGGGGGAAGGGACTGACGAGGAGCTGGGGGAGGAGGCGGGGGGGCGATCACGGGGGGGAGGAGACGAAGGAACTGGCAGGATGGGGGGGAAAGCTTACCTGCTCCTGCTGGTTCCTCCTCCTCCGCCTGCTGAGTTTTGAGCTCCCCCGCCGCCACCCCCCGCGAGTTTCACGGGTCTTCTTTCTTGTTTTTATCTAATAGTTTAAATGCACATTCAAGACTTTCTGCCTTTTCAGTTGTTTCAGTAATCTGTTCTTTGACATCTTCCACTATATTTGCCCTCCGGTTTCTGAAATTTAGATTAAATTTTTCTTTTCATTTTATTAACGCTATAGGATTTTTAAAATCCATTCATTTTAAACATTTATATCCTGCCTTTCTGCCAAATCAGGGCCTCCAAGCCACATATATATCTTCCTTTAATTTATTCATTGAGAAAATGTTTCTGCCATTTACAAAATAAAAGTAATAAAAACAAAACATTAAAGATATTAATTAAAATTCAGCATTAAAAGCATAGACCATAAAAAGACCACCTGTGGTTTAAAATAAGTTACCAGACTAAAATGGTGTTAAAAATCAACTGCTCAATGAAAAGCCTGGGTGAACAGAAACGTTTTGGCCTGGTGTCTAAAGAAAGCAGGATAGGTGCCAGATGAGCCTCCAGAGGAAGGGCAGTCCATAAGCAAGGTGCCACTACTGAAAAAGCCCTGTCTCTGGTAGCCTCACATCTCAAAGTAGGGGCACAGACAGCAGGCCGGGTGAGACAGATCTTAACTGGTAGGGTGGACAATATGGGAGGAAGCGTTTTTCCACATACCCTGGTCCCAAGCCATTTGGGGCTTTAAAGGTAAGAACCAGCACTTTGAATTGTGCCAGAAACAACTGGGCAGCCAGTGCAGATCTTTCAGCCTTGGGGTGCTACGATCCCTGCATCCTGGTCCTGACAATGAGCCAAAGTTTCTAGACTGTTTTCAATGACAGCCCCAAGTAAAGTGCATTGCAGTAGTCTGACCTGGATGAAATTGGAGCCTTGATCACCATAGGTTCTCCCTTTTTCTTTGTATAACTTGTCTTCATGCCCACTGGTGGGGGGGGGGATTTTTTAAAATATCTTTTGAATCATTTTTAGAATCCATCCAAAGGCTATAGAATACTTAAAGAGATATATAAAACTGATCTCCTTACAGACATCTGTTCCCCTGGAGAAAGTGGCTGCTTTGGAGGGTGGACTCTATGAGCATCACAAACTACTGAAGTCCCTTACATCTTTAAAAAAAAAAAAAAAAACCATAGGCTGCACCCCCAAATCTTTAGGAATTTCTCAACCCAGAGTTGGCAATCGTATCCTGATCATAGTCAAACCATGGCATTCTGCACAAACTAGAGTTTCGGAGCAGATTTTGAGGGGAGACCAATGCAAAATGCATTACAGCAGTCTAGTCTTGACGTCACTGTGGTGTGAATCCAGATGGCCAGATAGGCCATACCAAGGGTAGACTGAGTTGGAAGAGGGCATTTTTAGTAGCTGCATTAACTTGCTTCTCCAGCACTGATGCTGAATCCAGTATAACCTCAAAGCTGTTAAGTGAGCAAGGGTCAGCTTAAAGCCCATCAAATGTGGGGACCATGGTGTCCTTCCACACCTCCACCTTCCCAACCAGCATTTTCAGGGTTTAGTTTGAACAAGGAGGGACCCACAAGAAAGGTGCGGGGAGGGTGCATCCATTCCTCACCCTTTGCTTCCTTCCCTCTCCCCTCTTCTCTAACAATCTCCCCCCCCTTTCTCACCCTCTCCTCTTCTGTCAGTCTTCCCCGCCTCTCTTTCTCCCCCTCCCCTTCACTGACAATCTCCTCCCTGTCTCTCTTTCCCCTTCCCTGTCACCCTACCCCCTCTCACTTTTGCCCCATCCCTTCTCCATCAATCTTCCCCTCCCCTTCCCTGTCAACCTACCCACTCTCTCTATTACTCCACCTCCCCTTCTCTCACAATCTTCCCCCCAGGGGTCATTTCGTAGAAAAAGAGCTAGGGGGACTCATTAGCATAACTCATTAGCATATGCCACACCCCCTGACATCACCGGAAGTGTGTCCTCTCCACAGCCGGCGGCGACCTCCAGCGGGCACCAGCAGGGAGCTCCAGGCCCCGCCCTCCCGCACCTCACCCAGGGGGATGGCGTCCCCGCCCGCTCCCCCCCCACAGGACCCCTGCTTCCCCCTCTTCCCCTTAGCTGTCAACCTACCCCCTTCTGTTTTACCCCCACCCTTTCTCTGTCAATCCATCCCCTCTGCCCTCCCTTTCTCTGACAATACTCCCTTTTTCTTTCCCCCTCCCCTTCTTGTCAATATCCCCCCAACTCTCCCCCCTTACCTTGATCTCCTGTTGCTGATGGGGGCCTGCAAGACTTATGGAGGGGGAAAAACCCATCCTCCCCTCCATCACTGAGCTGGACACATCTTCAGGCTTCAGCCACTGCCACTGGGACTGGCTGCAGTAGTTGTGGCATCTGAAAGTTGGACAGGGCCCAGAATGGCTTCCCTGTCACTGAGCCAGGTGCAGCTCCAGGCCTCCCGGCACAGCTGCAATTGGTGTCCAGGAGTTGCTCTGAGCCTAGAGATGCTCCTGGATGCTGATGCCACCAGCTCTGAAGAACGGTAACTGCATTGTCTATTCATGCACTGACAGCACCTTTTTAATTGGGGGAGAAATTAAAAAAAACACCTTGTATTTTTTAAGATGTCAGATTTTTCTGCAAACCTCAGAGTCCCCCAAATTTTCAGGAAAATCTGTTTAGTGTCAGTGTGGTTCTGATCCATGGATTTAGATATCCACAGATGGGGCCTCACTTGAGAAACAGATATATAGATTTTTTTTTTCCACATCCACAAGACAGCAGTTCAGGGCTTCTGCTCCACTATGCTGGGTATTGTCAGCATCCTGATGGCAGCCGTTTTGGGACATTTTTTGAAGGTCCGCATGACATACCTACTTTTTTGGTGAAGTTTGTGTGAATCAACATGGTATCCTGCATTTCAGTCTCTAATCGCAGCCTCTCCTATTTTTCTCATAGCCCACTCTTCAGCCTACATTACATGCTGTACCTTAAATCTGGAGATTTGGAACCTGTTTACAGGGCAGCATTGTGGTGATGCAAGAAGTACCACTATAAGTCATGGTGGTCACGTGCAAGTCCTTCCCTGTTACACAATGATTGTATGAGTCTCTGTCCTTAAATGGTTTTAATGTTTATTCAGCAAATGTTCTTGATTGTTTGTGTTACATTTTGATGAAACCTTTGTATATAGCAGAGTGAGGAAAGAAGAGGGGCAGCGTCAGCGTGGAAGTATTTATTTAACTTATTGCTTTTGTAAGCTAAACTGATGCTGTTCTCTGCAGCCTTGAACTCCCTTTCTGAAGGGAGGTTCCCCCCCCCCTTTTAAAATAAGGTTTGCTCGCCACCACCTTCATAGTGGAGTTCCATGGACTCAGACTGGCTGATAAACACTTGGATTTACATGAGGCCAAAATCACAAGGATTGATTCATAGCCCTGGAGGGAAGGTGGGACTTTTGGAGATTACTGCCACAGGCAGCCATGGGCATCATAGTACCCACTGATGGGTTTCCTGTCACCCTACTTCTTCCCTAGAACATCTTCATCAAAAATGGCAGCCTGTCCTGGTTTCCCTTCCCTCCACCTCAGGGGAGCAGGAAGCACTTCAGAAGAACCTAGGAAGGTGTCGTGGGCAGCGGCTAGGAAGGTTCACTATTGGCTGCCACCACTCTGGTATGGGTCTCCTTGGGAGGGCCCAGAACACCCACCCTACCCCTTTATACAGTACTTTTACAGCAAGTCTCCCCTTCATACATGACCAAATGAGGCGTGAGGACCCAGGCAGAAAAACAAATAGTTTTATTAAGAAATTTAACAACAACTTTAGATTAATATCAAGTAGGAAAAATGAGCAAAGTAAAGGCAGGTAAATCAGTAAAATAATAAATCCCAATGCAGGATGAGGGATCCCTCTGTCTGCAGCGGCTTCCACCAGCCCTGCTCCCTGAGAGAGAACACCCTCCCACTCTGGGCAAGGCCTTTTATCTCCTCTTCCCAGGCACCACCGTTTGTTCCCCTGCTGGTGTAGTTTTCCCTCCAAAATCTCCTGTTACCCAATCACAGGGTCCAGAGGGAACCTGGGAAATGTAGGCCCTGATGACTACTTCAATACAGGCTTCCCTGGAGCCACTAGGCCTCCTCAGAACCTGTAGGCCGCACCAACGGTTCCATGATCATGACAGAAGGTATCACCTCTAGGTCTGATGGAAGCACCCAATCAGAAACAGCTGCCTATTCTAGGAAGATGTTTGGCTTGCAACTACCTGACATTTGGTGACTGCCCCCCCCCAAACGCCAATGGCAGCCATTCTGTCATTGACCGTGGCTCCTGTGGTAGATATTTTATGATGTGCCCACTCCTGTTTGCAAGATCGGGACCCCTTTTGCACACTCTGGTCCATTCAGGCACAGAAGGAAACAGGCTGTGCAATATCAGAACCTGTGACAACCAGCATGAGGCCTCTGGACTGGCTGTGCCAGTATAAATACCAGAAGCCTGGCCTCCTTCTCTTGCCTGGTCAGTAGAGCAAATTCTCCTTCCTGCTACAATCCAGATCCTTAGGCCTGACCCAGAATCATATCCTTGGTCCTCTGCTCTTCTGCTCCAGCTCTTGGATGAAAAACATGCATTTTATGTCATTGTGCAGGCTTAGCCACCCATGAACATGGATAACGAGGGATAGGCATGAACTGGCTCGCAAGTCAAAATTCAGGCTGAACTTGGGCCAGTTCGGGGCTCGGGAAGAGATGCTCCCTGAACATTTAGCAAATTTTGGCATGTTTGGTTCAACTCTTCTGGGCTGTTCTCTCTGCCAGCTCAGTTGTCTCAGGCTCCCTCACACTGCCCCTTTAAATGGGATGCGCCAGGGAGCCCGAGACAGCTGAGCCAGCAGAAAGGAGGGGTGAAATGCCCCCTGGGAGGCACTTCAACCCCATATTTAACCCTCTGGTTTTGCTCCCCCCACCCACCCTTGAATCAGCAGGGAGCAAACCCAAAGGGTTTTATGGCTGGTTTTGCTCCCCATTGCTTCGAAGAGGGAGAGCAAAATCAGAGAGTTAAATGAAGTCCCTTCCCGGGAAATCCCTCCCCCTTTCTCCTGGCTGCAGCTCACCACGGCCAGGGGGAAGGGAAGTCCCATCCTGGGAGCCCCCCCCCCTTTCTGCCGCATCCTGAACTCGCTGGACCAGTTCGGTCCATATGAGGCTGGTTTGGTTCAGTCCGGAATTCGGTCCATGGGCTGCCATGGACCCTGAAACAATCTGCCTTTTTTTGGATCGTGCCCATCCCTATGGATAACTGCATCCATTGATTATAACTGTTGGTTAACAAACCAAGGACTTTTGATTACTGGATTAACATTTGTTTTGTTGCACAGATAAGCCCTTCTGCTCACAGACTTAGGCACAAATGTTTGGGCACTGATTACATTCACATTTCAAGGACACAATTGTTAACCCAAGAAGGTTATTATTTAGTTTTATTAAAAAACTGACTTTAGAATTTTTTACTTCTAGTCCATATGTGTAAACATTCTTAAGAAACAGCCTTAACCCTAACCCACAACATCATCTCTGCGTGCTAATTTTGGACAGCAGCTACAGGTAGAGAGGGTTTTTCTCTGTAAAGCATGCAGTTTGTTGCCATTCAGTGCCTAGCGCACCAGTCTCCAGTAAATTATGATGCTGCCGTCTTTGTACCTTTGATTTTGGAGGGGTGGGTAGTAACTGGATTTCCATTTGTTGTGTGTAAATCCAGGCTGGCCTTTTTAAATGTGTTTCTTGGTCGACTGTCTCCATTTCTGTTCAGTAAAACAGGCTCCACACATTTGAATCAAATGGGTGGTTGTTGTTATGTAGGGGTCCAAGAGGCTGGACTGCCCACATACTGTCTCATATACACGTGCCCAGCATATTCATAGAAGGCAAGTTTCCCAATTCAAGCACCTCTAAGTGACCTTTAGAGAAGAACAAGAGAAGAGACTGGATTTATACCCTGCCCTTCACTACCCAAGGGAGTCTCAGAGCGACTTACAAACTCCTTTCCCTTCCCCTCCCCACAACAGACACCCTGTGAGGTAGGCGGGGCTGAGAGAGCTCTGACAGAAACTGCTCTTTTTAAAGAACAGCTGTGCCAGAACTACAGCTTGCCCAAGATCATCCAGCAGGTGCAAGTGGAGGAGTGGAGAATCAAACCCGGTTCTTCCAGATTTAGAATCCGCGCACTTAACCACTACACCAAACTAGCTCAGAAGCTCAGAAACACACTTCAGTGTCATTATAGCACAGGTTTAAATAGTGTTGAAGTCGAATGTGTTCACTTGACAGCTGGGAAACAAATAAGTTACCTTGAGTAAGCATAGAGATCAAGTTTAGTTTTAAACCCATTCCCAATTTAGAGGTGCACTTTCAGTTTCTTGTACTTCCCTTGCATGCAGGAACATAAGCATTTAGTGTCCTGGATTGCTCTTTTAGAGCAATCTGGTGTATAATAATATCTGGTTCATAATATCATTATAGAAAAAGCCAGCTTAGTTGGCAGGAGGGCAAAAGCTCGCAGGATATGCTGGATATGCCTACAGGGGAAAGCATTTCTCATGAGAAAAATGTAGCTACCTGCTTCAAAGGTATGAAGCAAGTTAATGTTCTCAGCAGCGCAGAGCATAACAACCAGGGGTCATTTGGGGGGGGGACGCGGGGAGACGCCATCCCCCCGGGTGAGGTGCGGGAGGGCGGGGCCTGGAGCTCCCTGCTGGTGCCCGCTGGAGGTCGCCGCCGGCTGTGGGGAGGACACACTTCCGGTGATGTCAGGGGGTGTGGCATATGCTAATGAGTTATGCTAATGAGTCCCCCTAGCTCTTTTTCTACGAAATGACCCCTGATAACAACTGTGTCACCCACAGGCACACTTTGGCCCATTCTGCATCTAGCATTCGCTCCATTGTTTTACCAAACCCACACTGGAACAGAAAAAGATGTGGCTTTAAATACCCCAGGCCAATGCCATACTGACTGCAGACAGTATCATAAAACCAAGAGATCAAAGGAAGTGAAACCGGCATGCAGTGTGGAGGCTACAATAAATTCCAACAATCAAAGAGAGCGAAAGTAGCATGCAATGTGTAGGGGAATTTGTGTTGCAGCGTGGGTTTGGTAAAACAACCGAGCAAATGCTAGATGCAGAATGGGCCTTTATATCCTTTGGAAGAACTGTCCTTTACTTGTGGTTTCATGTATCTGGTGTGCCACAAAGCTGGCCCCAGGATCTGGGTGTGACAGTGAGGCCTCTCCCCATCGCTGCACGCAGACCTGGCTTGAGGAGCTCCCCAGCCGAGGTGGGGCAGAGCTCTCAGCTCCTGCTGCCCCAACTGATCCTCTCCTTGGTATAAAAAGGTAAAGGTTCCCCTTGCTCGAAAGCCAGTCAAATCCAACTCTAGTGGGAGGTGCTCATCTCCATTTCCAAGCCAAAGAGCCAGCACTGTCCAAAGACTTCTCCATGGTCATGTAGCCAGCATGACTAAATGTCAAGGCACACAGAACGCTGTTACCTTCCCACTGAAGTGGTACCTTTTTTGTTGTTGTTATTGTTCATTCACATAGTCAAGTCTGACTCTTCGCGACCCCATGGTCATGCCAGACCCTCCTGTCTTCCCTCATGCTCTGGAGTTCGCTCAACCTTTTTATCTACTTGCAATTTCTTGCTTTCGAACTGCTAGGTTGGCAGGCGCTGGGGCGAGAGACAGGAGCTCACTCCGTCACGCGGCACTCGGGTCTCGAACTGCCGAGCTACCGACCTTCTGGTTTGAAGCTCAGTGTCTTAACCTCTGAGCCACCACCGCCCCCTCCTTGGTACAGCTTACCCAAATAAAAGCAAAAAAATTGCTCGGACTCAGCCATGTATTTATCTAGCTCAGTTTATGCTGAACTCACACCCCTAGTGGGGAATCAAATTGTTCTCCAGAATAGAGTCCACCACTCTTAACCACTGCACCATGCTGGCTCTCGTGATGCAGTTTGCGGTGTTAAAGCTGAACAATAATTTTATACTTGGTAAGTATTTTGTGTATTTCAATTTTCTCTAAAATTTCCATTATTTACTGGGGGGATGGGGAAAGGTTTATTTCCATGATTCCCAGCAGGCCTGAAGAAAAATATCTTGTCCCTTGAATAGAGGAAGGCAGGGTGGGCTAAAAACTGCAACAGATGCAAGGAAAAGAGAATAAAATTTAAACCCATTTCAGTTTGCATAGCAGATGTGTGCTTAGGTAGCCCTCCTTGTGTATTTAAACAAAGTCGGCATACTTAGGTTAAGACCTTTCAGATATTTGTCTGAATAAGCAGGCTTGCAAGCATCTTTCACTTTTATCCACAGAGGCTATCTTTTCAGCGCCAGGGATTAAACGAGTCGGTACCGCTTTAAAAGAGAACGATGGAGACAGCGGGCAGGAGAAGCCGGATGGAACGAGTTTAGTGCGAAAGCCGCCTTCAGCAAGACCAGGAACAGTTCGCAAGAGAAAGCCGGAGAGCTCTGCAGCGAGATTACTGAGGCAGTTACTGTTGCAGGGATGGTGCTGGTTCCCCTCTTCCAAGGCTGCGTCAAATTCCTTGCACTGCCCATTTATGTGCTCTCCTTCCTGGGCTACTGGGATGCGATTTGTAAGAGAGTCTTCCCCTGTTTCATCAGCAAGTTTAGCAAACGCTATAACCAGAAACTTCACAGGGAGAAGGAGCTGCTGTTCAGCAATCTGGAGGACTTCACTGGGTCTTCGGGAGAGCTCACGGTGCTCGAGATCGGCACGGGCAGTGGGGCCAACTTTCAGTTCTACCCGCCGGGCTGTCAGGTGACATGCACGGACCCGAACCCCAACTTCCAAAAGTATCTCCAGCAGAGCATGGCTGAGAACCAGCACCTCCAGTTCGAGCGTTTCATTGTGGCCTCCGGGGAGGACCTCCATCAGGTGCCTGACAGCTCCGTGGATGTGGTGGTTTGCACGCTGGTCCTGTGCTCTGTGGCCAGTGTCCCCGCCGTTCTAAAGGAAGTCCTGAGAATACTCAGACGGGTAAGTGCCAAACAGTGAAGCGGAGAGACATCTTTGATAGGCTCGGCTCGTGTGGGTTATGCGGAGAGAACAGTGTTTGGGGTGGGGTGGGGGGTGAACAATGAGAGGGAAGTCGGCACTAGGAGACAGGTCCAGGAGGAACAGGGCAGGAGGCGGCACAGTGCTGGAGGGAGAGGCAAAATTTCGTTTAATATTTAGATATTGCTTGTGCCCTCTGTGTCGTGCAGCCTGCTTTCTTAGGCTGCCAAATGCAGGCCTGTGCTCTCCCTGTCCATCTGTTGGAAATTTGGCAGGGGAAATCCTTTGGCTGAGAGGGGTAGAGCATCTGTTAATATCATCCCAAGTGGAGGGGAGGCAAGCAAACAAAAATTACAGCCAGAGTGGAAATGAAGCTGAAAATGATTTTTTTTTAAAAAATGGGTATAATTAGTATGCCCTGATCTGGATGGCCCAGGGTAGCCGAGGCTCCTCAGATCTCAGAAGCTAAGCAGGGGTCGGTCCTTATTAGAACTTAGATGGGTGGGAGACCACCAAGGAAGTGCAGGGTTGCGATGCAGAGGCAGGCAATGGCAAACCACCTTGGAACATCTGTTTTCATTGAGCTATCCACTACCACCCCAAGACCTCCTTCAATCTCAGTTCTGGCCACTTCAGGCCCCATCAGCTTCTGTTTAAAATTAGCATTTTTATTCATTCCAGTGTGCATCACCTTCACATAAATTGCCTGCTCACCCAATTTAGGGAGAGTTTCCTTCCTGGAGCTCTTTACAGTCTGCCTTGGTTTCCACCATCCTGAATAATTTGGCATCATGTGCAAACTTGGCTAATACACTGCTGATCCCCAAATCATTTATGAATAAATTAAATTGCTGCAGTCCCGGCCTGTACCAATCCTTGTGGGACCCCACTACTCACTTCTATTGTGGAAACTGCCCATTTATTCCTACTCTTGGTTTCCCTTTCTTCAATCAATGTTTAATCCAGAAGAGGACCCACAGCATATGCAGAACTGTCCCCAAGACCTCCAGAGGTGCATCAGAAGTCCTGCTGTTTTGAATGTTAGAACATTTTTTTTCTTTTAAAAATCAGACTTTGATAATATTTTCACAAATGATTTGGGGGGAAAGAATGTATAAAATGTGAGAAGTGAGAGAAAAAATTACCGTTGTATTTTTTTGCCAGAATCCTTTGCATTTTGTCTAGTAGCACCTACCCAAAATGACAGTCAGTGAAAATCCGTCTCCCTCTCTTTATCCTGTGTGACATTTATTCCTCTCTGAAATCTATTGACCAGAAGTTCTTTTTGCACTTGGGGAAAAAAGACTCCCCCCCCCCCAAAAAAAAAAATTAGCCTATTGAAGTTGGGCATAAAAGCTGCTGGTTCTGCAAACTTGACTGAGAATACCTAACTTTGCTATTATTCTAACCAATTTCTTTTCAGAAAAAACGATGTGATTTGCGAGTACCTTTTTGAAGACTTTCACTTTTTATAAATGAAGCTCTCATTTACACACAACCATGTTTCTATCTAAAAACTGTCAACGGAAATCACATCACAAGTGTAGCATATTTGAGACAAAGATACCAGAATGACAAATGAAGGAGGGGGACAAACTTGCCACGACCTAAACTTTGAGTAAAGGTAAAGGTTCCCTTGCTCGAAAGCCAGTCGAGTCCGACTCTAGGGTTGCGGTGCTCATCTCCGTTTCAAAGCCAAAGAGCCAGCGCTGTCTGAAGATGTTTCCGTGGTCATGTGGCCGGCATGACTAAACACCAAGGCGCACAGAACGCTGTTACCTTTGAGTATGGATCTATATATCATCTGAAACACCAAGATGCTATTGCAAATGACAGCCACATGTCATGTTCCATCCCCATAAGTATAGTTCAACTTAGCTTGTTTCCTGATATCATTACACTGGGACTTTTCCCACACCCACAAACATTTGTCAATGCCTTGGAACTAGAGTGGAGAAACGATGTTGTCAGGATATTGTGTATATTGAAATATACATTTCATAGTGGGAGGGGATAACTTATTTGATTTGATTTATTAAATTTCCACTCCGCCCTTCCAGCCAAGGCATAGGGATAACCTATTTGACATTTTTGGCAGCAGCCCTATGTTCTGACACTTACAGAATATGTGGTTTACCACAAATCTTTCTCCCTGTTTTTTTATTCAAACATATACTTCTATCCTAAATACCTCTCTTCCTGGAAGCAAAGGCCATCTATTCAAATGGAGTTTACTATCAGGTAATTTTGCTTAACATCCTTGCCTGAAACTATATAGTTATAAGCCTGTTGAATCAGGTTACCAAGAATGCTGAACTTCAGTGGGATTTACTTCCAACATTTAGGATTTATGGTGCAACACAGGTGGAAACAGGGTAGAGCCTTTATTATGCAATTGTGTGTGGCCAGCTCTGAAGTTTGTTGACTGTTCATACCTTTATACCTTCCAGAA
Organism: Gekko japonicus; assembly: GCF_001447785.1. Taxonomy (NCBI): domain Eukaryota; kingdom Metazoa; phylum Chordata; class Lepidosauria; order Squamata; family Gekkonidae; genus Gekko; species Gekko japonicus. The sequence continues at coordinate 29,843 of NW_015170973.1, read as the reverse complement.
TGTAGTTTTACTAAGGTAAAGGTTTCCCTTGCTCGCATGCCAGTCAAATCCAACAAGCCAGTAAAAAACTAGCATGTAAATTAGAATCCTGGGGTAGGTTTTAATCCTTAAATTTACAGTAACAAAAATACAGGGATCCCATGTCTGCTACAAAAGGTCAAAAATTACATGGTAGTCCCTCTCCTCAAAATGTTATCCTAATTTTTGCATATTTTTGTACCTACTTATACATAATATTTGATCTGCATAAATACACTCATGCTGTGATCAGACGTGCCATTTGGTATGGAAGGGAAGCGAGCCTGTTTCCCCCAGTGGAAATTGACACGGCATTGCGCAAGCACACATCCTTTGTAGCTGCGGGTGCAGCCTGTCACTGTGTGATCAGACGGCACATGCAGCCAAGTGGGTTTTTTTGCCTTTTGTTTCCCATGCGCATAAACAAAGAATTGCACCTCGGTACAGAGGGTTCCCCATGGAGTATGTGGTTATGCGCATACTGCTAAGCGAGGAAAAAAACAGCACTGAGTCAAGATGGAATGAACAGACCATCCCAATGGCTTGAGTGTGTGCTTGAGCCATCAGACAGGGGAAAGTCTGTCTGTGGCCCATTGGCAAGCATTAGGACCAGACTTTCCCCAGTGTCTTTTAACTCCGCTTCCGTGGCGGGGCAGCACGGGGAGCTGACAGCTGTGGGACCTTTCCCAGATGTTGCTGTCTAATCATGCCCTTTAGATCTGTCAGGCATTCACAGCTGAGTCGGCTCTAAAGGCACGTCTGACCATGACCTGAATTGGTTCTGCTTCCTGGCTGTTGACCGAGTTTAAACATGATGAAATTGCACAAGCTTTTCCCCCCTGTCGTGCAGGATGAGTTCCCCCCCAGAAACTTCCATATTTAAATCAGTCTTACTGTACTTACACCATAAAAGCAGAACTATAAATGCACTATATTTTATAGAACTGGGAACAAACCCAGGAGGAAGTTTACTCAAAAGTGCACCCTGAACATAAAACCTCAAAGATCTTGTTGGCACCCATTGGTCCTGGTCACATCGGATATCGGGGGGAGGAGGCGTGGCTGTTTGCCCTGGAGCAAACTACCGTGCGGCCGCCAGATCAAACGTCCAGCCGACATCCCGTGGTTCGGGGGGAGGTGCCGATCATACGTCAATCCTGCGGCATGGCGGGGGTTGTGGTGTGCGCATGCGCCATTGGGTGCTTGTGCGCATCCCGTGGAGACTTGGGGGGGGACTTTTTGCGATGGGACATGGGCGGGCGCCAGATGCCACGAGCTACCACCAGAAGCATGATCAGACGCCCGCCCTTGCCCCGCGGTTTCCAGAAACTAGTACCTCAGAAGTACTAGTTTTTTACGGCGCATCTTCGGTGGGAAGCCTCGGGTTCGACATGGGAGCTCTACGCTTCCCAGATGTTGCGGTTTGATCGCGCCCGGAATATCCGCCAATCTTCCGTCTCTGTGGCGTGGCTAATGCTCCATGTGACCGCAGCCATTATTACACTTAAGCTCTCTCCCCCCCCCACCACCCCGGACTCTTCCATATATCCCCTGAGATCTTCAGAAGCTGGAATATATACGCAACACAGGCCTTTGACGATTCACTCCATTCTCACTGACTTCAGTGGCTCTGCATAGGTTTGTACTGTTAATTTCCATTCAGGTTTATAAGCAGGTCTGGTCTGCAGAAGGAGCAGAATGAGGAGGTAGAGTCGTATAGTGGTAAGAGTGACCAGTATCCATTCAGACAGAGGAGGCCTGTCACCATAGCTGCTACCTGGCCTGCAACTGATCATCCGCACAGGTTTTTCTTAAACTGAGGCGTCTTGCCAGGAGGCTCTCAGTACTGTTGTGCTCAGCTTTTTTTACTGAAGCATGGGTCACTTTCTCGTGTCATCTGTTAAGCAGTTTTTTGAGTTCCGAGTTCTTTCACACACAGAGAGACACACACACGTATGTATATATATAGCCCCAATGTTTCCCAGCTGTAAAATGGGCGAAACGTTTTCCAGAATGTGTTCCGAACACTTAATTTGTTAAAATAGGCTGCATGTATGTGTGTTACACATGTGACTAAAAGTATGGTGCTCTCATCTGTTTCTTGAGTTCTTACTTCGAGAACTTGAGTTGTAATTCTTGCCTTGTGCTTATGGCACAGTGGGAACTTGGATTTCATGAAGTTTATCCATGCTGGCTTGTCATTGTACATAGGTGCATTGCTTGATGGGACCCACAAGTTGTTCACATTAGCAAAAAAAAAATGCATTTCCTGTTAGCTGTGCCCTTTGACCCCTTTGGTTTCACCACCTCGGGGGCCTACCTGTGGGTAGGTTGATCCTGCCCCTTATAGTGTTTTTGCCTTTCAGTACTTGAAACCTTTGGTAGAATCAACTGTACCACTTTAGACTGCAGGTGGAGGATCATAGAGCATCTCATATAGGGGTTCCCAATCATGTTGAACCTGTGGGCACTTTGGGAATTTTGGAAACAGTTAGTGGGCAGCATAACAAAATAGCTGCTGGTGGGAACCACTCGCAAAATGGCTGCCGTTCAGGTTTGGATCAAGCAGAAAACATTTGGAGGTTTCAAAAATGTTAGCATTTAATGTCAAATTATAAGGTTACTTGATTATACTTTGTGAAAAATTCAATAAAATATTAATTAAAAAAAATGTTAGCAGATACCAAGCCAACATCCTCCTACAATTTCCAAATTTGTATTCCTTGTAGACATAAAGTTGATGCTTCCTGAACCAACACCTCCTTCTCTTATGAAGTCTAGGAAAGTTAGGGTTGACTGTTCGCTTCGTGGAAGAACAAGTGGCCACCACGGAGCACACAAGTGGGCAGCACGGTACCACAATGGCGCTCACTGTTCTAATATTTCATATTTTGCCCACCCACATACTGCCTTGGTCATGTGACCTGGATTAAACCCAGATAATACTGTGGTTACTTTTACAAAAGAAAGGTCCAGGTATCCTCAGAGCAAATAGACTGAGAAAAATTCTTCCAAGATGTTTCTAGATTTTGGTCTAGGAGGGGCAGGTATTAAGGTAAGAAATAACTCTGCACGACTCACCCACTTCCCCTCCCCACAGAGACACATGTCAGCAACACAGTGTTCCAATGCCATTACTGTTGCATCATTTCCTGCCTGATTGCCCTGGCCCAGGTAGGGTTGCCAGCCTCGGGGGGGGGGACTGGAGATCCCCCACTTTTACAACTGATCTCCAGCTGACAGAGATCAGCTCCCCTGGAGAAAATTGCTGCTTTGAAGGGTGGACTCTATGCCATTGTACCATGCTGAGGCCCCTCCCCTCCCCAAACCCCGCCCTCTCCTGGTTCCACCCCCAAAGTCTCCAGGTATTTTCCAACCCAGAACTGGCAACCCTACACTACAGGGGTGTCCTGTAAGATGTCACTCCACAGTTTTTTAGTGTGGTCACCTATGGACAAAAAAAGATGGGCAACAGAGTTCTGGACTTTTCTGACCCAAACTCCCCTGTTTCAAACTCACTAAACTACATTTTGAAGTTCATTAGGAATCAATTTGTGTTAGTCATTGATCACCCTCAGTGGTAAATTGTGGCACTGTTATTCTCATGCGTTTGTTTCCCTGGAGCACATTTAAACATTTTATTTCATTTACAGGGTGGTGCATTCTATTTCATGGAGCATGTGGCTGCTGACCGATCCAGCTGGGGCTACTTTTGGCAGCAAATCTATGATCCTACCTGGAAATATTTGGGAGATGGCTGTTCTTTGATAAGAGAGACTTGGAAGGATCTGGAGAATGGGCAGTTCTCTGAACTGAAGCTGCGGCACATACAAGCCCCACTGAACTGGACCCCGACACGTCCCCATATTCTTGGCTATGCTGTGAAATGATTGCTCAGCATCTCCATCTGAGACCAGCAACTAAGCCCACAGTTCACACAAATTAAACTGTTGGTTTATTCCAGGGATTAAAGAATGAAGTGTACAGGATATCTAGAACATGCCATAATGAGGGAAATCTTTCTTGCATCTTCTGTAGGTTCACACAACCATGATAGCTTGCAGAGGAAGCCCTGCCAGGCCAAAGGGAAGTGGAGACTACTGACCTTTCAAAAGCCACAATAAAGTTTTCTTGTATTCTGTTTGTGACATGGAATAACCCAAAATTAAGATCACGGAGGAACAGGCTGTGCAACATTTCAAGGTTTTTTTATTGGCAAGTGACACAGCCTTCTCCTCTGGCCTGGTCAGTAGAGCAAATTCGTCTTCCTGCTACAATCCAGATCCTGAGGCCTGACTCAGAATCGCATCCAGCTACTTGGATGGAAAACAAACATGCATTCCATATCTTCTTGCAGGCTTAGCCAGCCATAGGTAACAGTCCAGCCCTAGATAACTGCATCCATTGATTATAACTGTTGGTTAACAAAGCAAGGTCTTTTGATCACTGGGTTAAAGGTTGTTTTATTGCACAGATAAGCCTTTATAGAAGAATGCTCATAGAACAAAGTCCTGTATGACATGCACAGTTCAAAGACATAATTGGACTCAACATTGTTTAAATTTAAAATTCTGTCTTTAGTAAGGTTTTTAAAAGACTTTATGTCACCCTGCAGAAACTGGTTGTGAAAAGGTAAGCAAAGTTGCGCCCTTCTGAGTAAATTGAAGTCAATGGGAAGTCAACAATATTGTAACTCTTTTTAGAATTGTGCTGTCAGTCAAGTAGGCAGCAAAGTCATGGAATGAAGCGTTTGCTGGTCAAAGAGAGTTTTGCTGGGAAGCTGGATAAGACTTCCTGGTTTCTTCTCACCTTCTGTAAGGTCACTGGAAATGATGTATATGAAAAAATAATCAGTAAAGGAGACAATTAAATTAACATCACTGGTACTACTGTTAGATCAAGGTGGGTAGCTGTGTTTGGCTGTAGAAGTAGAAAACAGCAAACGTCCAGTAGCACCAGTTTGGTGTCGTGGTTAGGAGCGTGGACTTTAATCTGGGGAAACTGGGTTTGATTCCCCACTCCTCCACATGCAGCTGCTGGTATGACCTTGGGTCAGTCATAAGTTCTTTTAGAGCTGTTCTCTCAAGGGCAGTCCTCAAAAGAGCTCTCTCAGCCCCACCTACCTCACAGGGTGTCTGTTGTGGGTAGGGGAAGGGAAAGGCGATTGTAAGCCGCTCTGAGACTCCTTCAGGTAGTGAAGGGCAGGGTATAAATCCAATCTCTTCTTCTTCTAGACTAACAAAATTTCTGATAGGGTATGAGATTTGTGAGTCATGACACATGAAAATCCATACCCTGCCACAAATTTTGTTAGTCTTTAAGGTGCTGCTGGACTCTTGCTCTTTTCTACTGGTACTATTGTTGTAATTATATTGTCATTGCAGAGCTACAACTTTCAAGATGCTAATTAATATAATCCTGTTACTTTATTGTTCAGTCTGTTGGAGCTGAACTTTCTTTGGTGAGCAAAGTGAATTTTTAGCACCTTGCTGGATTGGAAAAGAAACTGAACTGGCTTTCCATAGAATTTTGCAACAAAGGCCCCTTCATTTAAATTGAACTCGGAGAGATATCCGTTCTAGGATTCTATTGTCTATTAAGTCCATGTGGTTAGTGACATAAACTTTTTTTCTTTGTATTTTTCTATATGGTGGGTTTTGAGCTAAAGAAATTCCATCTAAATCAATTCATCTTGCAAGGCTTTTCCTCATTTAGCCCCAGAGAACCAACACAAGCACGGGTTAGACATACATTGCAATAAAACTGGATCACACAAATTAAAGAACAATGAAATAGCAATGGTATAATATATCATGTAAACTGGATTTTACAATTGTTGTAAATTTATTTATTTGTTTTATTTCATTTATACCCTGCCCTCCCCGCACATGGGCTCAGGGTGGCTTACATAGGCACAACAGTGCAATAAAATACAACAGGGTTAAAACAATTAAGGCACAAAAGTGCAATGGAAATAGAACAAGTTAAAACAATTAGGACAAAACTCACATCTTACAGGATACATCAGCGACTAAAATACTCACTCCCTGTTGTATATCACGGTGGGATCAAAGAGGGGGATGCCATGGGCCAAGATGTTCCAGACGGCCAGTGGGCCCAACCTGGCTGAATTGCTCTGCAGTTGCTTGGTGGTGTTGATGGCGGCGCAGGCTCCTACTCAAAAGCCTGGCGGAAGAGCTCTGTCTTGCAGGCCCTGCGGAACTGTAAGAGGTCCCGCAGGGCCCTGATCTCCTCTGGGAGCTCATTCCACCAGGTAGGAGCCGCCACCGAGAAGGACCTGGCCCTTGTGGCAGCAAGCCTGGGCTCTTTAGGACCCGGGGTCACTAGGCGGTGTTGTGACCCCGACCGAAGTGTTCTTTGGGGCCTGTATGGGGAAAGGCGGTCCCTCAGGTATGCCGGACCTTGGCCATGTAGGGCTTTAAAGGTAAGCACCAGCACTTTGAAGTGAATCCGGAATGCTATAGGCAGCCAGTGCAGCGCTTTGAGCACAGGTTGGATGTGATCCCATTTAGAGGCACCCACTACCAACCTGGCTGCCGCATTCTGCACCAACTGCAGCCTCCGAATTTGTGACAAAGGCAGCCCCATGTAGAGAGAGTTACAGTAGTCTAGCCTCGAGGTGACCGTCGCATGGATCACTGTGGCCAGATCATTGCGGCTAAGGAAGGGGACCAACTGCCGCACCAGCCATAGATGATAAAAGGCTGCTTTGGCAGTGGCCACCACCTGGACCTCCATCGTTAAGGTGGGGTCCAGGAGCACTTCCAAACTTCTAACCTCCGAAGCTTGCACCAAAGGTGCCCCATCGAAGGCCAAGAGTGGGACCCCCAATCCTATATCACCCAGGCACAGGACCTCCATCTGCGCCGGGTTCAGCTTCAGCTGACTCAGTCTGAGCCACCCAGCCACGGCCTGTAAATCCTTGTTATGTGGGGTTCCACAGGGGGCACTCCTCTCTCCGATGTTATTTTACATATATATGCACCCCCTTGCCCAGCTGGCACAGAGTTTCAGGCTTGGGTGTCACCAGTACGCTGATGATACCCAGCTGTATCTGTTATTGGACGGCCACCTGACTACCGCCATGCAAAATCTAGCCGAGGATTTGGAGGCCATGGTGGGATGGTTTAAAAAAAAGCAGGCTGAAACTGAATCTGATGAAGATTGGGGGGGGGAGCTTCAGGATTGGAATCCAGGCTTCCTACTTTTGATGGGGTGCCACTAATACCAGTGTCATCTGTCAAGAGCTTAGGCATGCTTTTGGATGCCTCCTTAAACACGGAGGCCCCAGTTTTGCACATTACCAGGCTGGTGTTCTTCCATCTTAATGTAAGGTTACCATCGATCCACGAGTCACTTCTCAGTCAAGAGGATGACTTTATTGAAAAGATGTTTCACTAACAAGGTTTCTGTTTAGAATGGCATACAATACATCAAGCAGGTTACATGAACAAAGTTCAAACAGACTCTATACCAATGAGATACTTTCCCGCCCGGGAAATCCAGCGCCAAAGTAATGGGAATCATAACGGTCTGGATATTCCATAACATCTTAGTTCCCAGGCTCTAAGCAATAGCAGTAGACAAAAGCGATCTTCCTTATCTCCCACCTGCCCTTGACATGTTTTTGCGTTTCGCTAACAAGCTTGCTGTTTATGAGCATGCGCAAGGGTCACTAAGCAACAACTATCAACAGATGAGTTAATACAGAAAGCAATGCAGGGTAAGAGGTTCTGACAGGTGAAGCATATATACAATGGATCAAACATGACAGCTTGCTGACACAGAGATCAGTTCCCCTAGAGAAAATGGTGGACTCTGTGTCATTATACCCTGCTGAAGTCACCACAGCAAATTGACACTAAGTGCCCAAAGCCAAGGCACCCGCCCAGATCCTCTTTCTAGAGCTCATTGCATTTATTTCTATGAGCCTTATTCCTAGTGTGTGTGTGTGTGTGTGTGTGTATAAAAGCCCAGCATATTGGCACTTTCCAGCTCTCCCATTGGCTGTGTTGTAAAGCTCCATCAGCCATTGGCCCATCAACTGCCACTCAAGAGTACTCGCGTGCCATTGGCTGGGGGCTGAGTCATCTCCCCTGCCCACTGCCAGCTTGGCCACTCTTCCCTCTGTCAGAATGAACTGCCAAAATGGTTGTCTCTCTTGAAAAAGATGCTTCTCCTGCTTGGCTCTTCTGTGGCTGGCTGGCTACTGAGGTGGGCCAGTGGCCATCAAACCATTCTCTTTTCCTCCTGCTGTGTGGCTCACTTTCCCCAAGGGTTCCCAAACTCCAGGTGGGACCTGGAGATCTCCCACTGTGGCAACTGATCTCCAGATGACAGATCAGTTCCCCTGGAGAAAATGACTGCTTTGGAGGGTAGGCCCTATGACACTATAACCTGCTGAGTCCTTCTCCTCCACAAACCCTTCCCTCCACAGGATCCACCCCCCAAATCTCCCGGTATTTCCCTACTCAGAGCTGGCAACCCTACTTTCTCCTCAGTGGCTGTTGCTAGGCAACCACGCTTGGTTCTGTCAGTAAAAAGGTGGGGGGAAGGCTCTTTTCAGGCCTACTTTGGCCTTTGTGGGGAACTCATTGGGGCCAATCCTGACTAGGGTTGCCAGATGCAAGCTGAAAAATTCCTGGATGGAGTTTATGGAAGCCAGAGTTTATGGAGGGGAGAAGCCTCAGCTGAACAGAATGCCATAGAGTCCACCCTCCAAAGCAGTTATTTTCTCAGGAGGGAGAAAAAGATCAGTTGTCTGGAGTTCAGTTGTGATACCAGGTGATAGCACAGCCAGCGTGGCATAGCAGTTAGCACTTCAGAGCAGGGTCCTCCAGACCACCCAGTGGGTGATTTTGGACCAGTCACAGACATTCAGCCTAACCTACCTCACAGGGTTGTTGTGCAGATCAAAAGGGGAGAGGAGAATTATGTAAGCTGCTTTGGTCCCCACTGCAAAGACTGTACTTTTCCTCCTGGAGACCATTGTTGCCAATCTCCAGGTGAGGGCTAGAGATCACTCAGAATTACAACTGCTCTTCAGGTAGCAGAGATCAGTTTCCCTGGTAAAAATGGTGGACTCTTGCAACAGTTGCAGAGTTTTCAGAAATCCCGAGTGTCCCGCCAACTTGGATCCATGCGCCGCCCCCATCACCTCCCCCCTCAACGCCATCGGAACACACAATTTATCGTCCTTGTACCAGCAACCGTTCTCCCTCCTAGCACACCCCTCCCTCCCTTCCAAGATTTGTAGCTCCTGGTCTGAGAGGGCTGACAGGAACTTCCCCTCCCATTGCAACGAAGGGGCCGTGGTTTTTTCCTGCGGAGCCGGAATGTTCGCAGCCTGGCTCCGAGTAGTCACCGCCCCTCCCAGTTGGGCTGGAGTGAAAACAGAGTCTATGACGATGTCTCTTTGACTGGCATGTTGGGGGAGGCGGGATAGCCTGTCCGCAATAGAATTAGCCACCCCAGGGAAATGATGAAGGGTGAAGGTGAACTTAGAAAAGAAGTCAGCCCAGCACAATTGTTTCGCGTTTAGGCTGCCGGGGGGGGGGGGTTAGGGTCTCCAGGTTTTTGTGATCAGTCCAGACTTCAAACGGGACCCTGGCCCTCTCCAGCCAATGCCTCCACGTCACTAGCGCGAGGCGAATTCCCGCCGCCTCTTTCTCCCACACAGACCAGCGGCGTTCGGCCTCCGAGAACTTCTTGGAAACGTACGCGAGGGGGTGTAGTTTACCATCTGCCCCCTTCTGAAGGATGGCCCCTCCCATGGACACATCCGAAGCATCAGTTTGAACTACAAATTTTTTCCTCTCATCGGGATGTGCCAGCACCGGTTCGGATGTGAACAGAGTTTTTAAGGTTTG